>NC_133654.1:141262679-141464772 GCF_009905375.1 Apium graveolens | reverse complement strand
GATTTGAGATGTATCCCACAAGACCTTCCGGGATTACCACCCGATAGAGTGATTGAATTTGCTATTGAGTTGGCCCCAGGGACGGCGCCAGTTTCAAAAGCACCTTACCGATTATCCCCGTTAGAAATGAAGGAATTAGCTATCCAATTGCAGGAACTCTTGGATAAGGGTATGATAAGACCCGGTGTGTCTCCATGGGGAGCACCAGTTTTATTTGTTAAGAAGAAAGATGGGAGCATGAGGCTGTGCATAGACTATTGAGAGTTGAACAAGCTAACCATAAAGAACAGGTACCCATTACCTAGAATAGACGATCTGTTCGACCAACTAAAGGATGCTGTTTATTTTTCCAAGATCGACCTGAGAACTGGATATCACCAACTGAAGATTAAACCCGAAGATATTCCCAAGACAGCGTTCCGTACCAGGTATGGGCATTATGAGTTCTTGGTAATGTCCTTTGGATTAACCAACGCCCCAGCGGCTTTCATGGATTTAATGAATAGAGTATTTAAGAAGTACTTGGACAAATGTGTGATAGTTTTTATCGATGATATTTTGATCTACTCAAGGACTGAGACAGAACATGCAGAGCATTTGAGGATAGCTCTAGGAATACTCAGAGAGGAGCAGTTGTATGCCAAATTCTCGAAGTGTGAGTTCTGGCGGAATGAAGTACAGTTTTTAGGACATGTGATCAATAAAGAATGAGTATTGGTCGACCCCTCCAAGATAGAGGCGGTCTCAAATTGGGAAAGGCCAAAAACACCCACAGAGGTAAGGAGTTTCATAGGATTGGCCGGCTACTATCGTAGATTTGTACAGGACTTTGCGAAGATCGCAGCCCCTTTGACAAGACTTACTCGTAAGACAGAGAAGTTTGAATGGACGGAGAAATGCGAGAACAGTTTTTAGGAATTAAAGAAAAGGTTGATAACGGCTCCGGTATTGGCATTGCCGGACGGAAAAGGAGATTTTGTGATATATAGTGACGCGTCGCACAAAGGATTAGGATGTGTGCTTATCCAGCACGGTAAAGTGATTGCGTATGCGTCGAGACAACTGAAGGAATACGAGGTTAGATATCCTACTCATGACCTTGAGCTCGCGGCAATAGTATTTGCCTTAAAAATTTGGAGGCACTACTTGTATGGAGAGAAGTGCGAGATTTTCACAGACCATAAGAGCCTCAAGTACATATTTACGCAGAAAGAGCTCAACATGCGCCAGAGGAGATGGTTAGAACTAATCAAGGACTATGATTGTGAGATTCTCTATCATCCAGGGAAAGCCAATGTGGTGGCTGATGCCCTTAGTAGAAAGGAAAGACTCAGAATGATAACGACTTCAGAAGAATTGATAAGGGATTTTGAGAGAATGGAAATAGAAGTAAAGGTAACCGGAACCGGAACTGAAAAGCTTTTTGAGATCTCAATGCAGCCAGAGTTATCGGAAAAGATCAGATTGTGCCAGGAGAAAATAATGAATGAAGGCAGAGAGTCAATGACTGGAGAGGAGATCCATACTGAGAAAGATGATAAAGGGATAATGAGGTACTCCTACCGGATTTGGGTTCCGAATGTTCAAGAGCTTAAAGATGAGATATTGGATGAAAGCCATAGTTCAAGGTATTCCATTCACCCTGGAAGTACCAAGATGTATAGGGATTTGAGGGAATATTACTGGTGGCCCAACATGAAGAGGGACGTAGCAGAATGGGTAAGCAAATGTTTGACTTGCCAAAGGGTAAAGGCAGAGCACCAGAGACCCAGTGGACTCTTACGACCCCTGGAGATTCCCGAATGGAAATGGGAACAGATAGCGATGGATTTTGTTGTAGGATTGCCAAGGACGAAAGCCAATCACGACGCCATATGGGTAATTATAGACCGACTGACAAAGTCAGCTCATTTCATTCCTATCAATGAGAGATACACAGTCGATAGACTGGTGGACATTTACCTTAAGGAAATAGTAACGCGACATGGAGTCCCAGCGTCCATTGTCTCAGACCGAGACCCCAGGTTCAACTCCAGATTTTGGAGGAGCTTTCAGGAATGTGCGGGGACCAAGTTAAATATGAGTACCGCGTATCATCCCCAGACGGATGGGCAGAGTGAAAGGACCATCCAGACACTAGAGGATATGTTGAGAGTCTGTGCAATAGACTTTAAAGGGAGATGGGATGATCACTTGCCATTGATCGAGTTTTCTTATAACAATAGCTTTCATGCTAGCATCGGAATGCCGCCTTATGAGGCCCTGTACGGAAGAAGGTGTCGATCTCCCTTATACTGGGATGAAGTAGGAGAGCGGAAGATGCTCGGACCCGAAGTGGTCCAAAGGACCAAAGACATAGTGGATCTTATCAGAGGGCGACTTGTAGCAGCCCAAGACAGACAGAAGAAATATGCAGACCTAGCCCGAAAGGACAAGGAATATGAAGTCGGGGACTTAGTACTGCTAAAGGTATCCCCTTGGAAGGGATTAATGAGGTTCGGAAGGAAAGGAAAACTAAGCCCAAGATACATTGGACCTTTTGAGATATTAAGATGGATTGGAAAGTTAGCTTACGAGCTAGCCTTACCCCCTAACTTGCAACAAGTTCATAATGTGTTCCATGTGTCAATGCTAAGGAAGTATCATCGGGATGCCAGACATATAGTGGAGTACGAGCAGGTGGATATGCAGCCATCTCTAACTTACGTGGAGAAGCCAGTAAGGATTATAGATAAGAAGGAGCAGGTGCTTCGGAACAAAGTGATCAAGCTAGTCAGAGTACTATGGCAGAATCATAATGTGGAAGAATCAACTTGGGAACTAGAGAGCGCAATGCTAGAAAAGTACCCCCATTTGTTTTCTGTTTGATTCCGGGACGGAATCCTTTTAAGGAGGGGAGACTGTAATAACCCCCAAAAGTTTCAACTTTTTGTAACCCTTGTGAATAGTGTTTTAGCTGAATGAGAAAACTTTTCATGCCACACTATGTAGGGGTTCTGTTATGGATATTCTGAGATTTTATTAGTAATCTATACGGTATATGAGTGTATGTAAAGATCGTCAGAATCCAAATTCCGAACACTTTGGTTTTTCTCGGAAATCCACTAGATACGGAGAGAATTGAGTATAAGGTAACAAGATAAAAAAGGATTTAAATTAAAGGATTATAATAGAGGATCATAAAAAGGAATATAATGTATTGAGAAAGGTTAAGGGAACCTAAGTAATAAGATCCCGGGTATGATCCTTCAAACGATAAACGAAAATGAAAGTTAAGCGAACAGTATAACAGATCAGCGGTCATTAGACAAACGATTAGGAAGTTAAGCAAAGGGATTAGAGGGAGTGATGTCACCCAACCAATGAGAGGAGGACAAGGAGGGAAAGATGACATCACAACATGACATAGGCATGACATGGGAAGGAAGGAGGTGTGGTTGAATGAGAACCACACAAATTCAAGGGCAACAAGGTAATTAACTAAATCAAACACAAAAACAAATCAACCAAGCCAAGAAAATTCATTCTTCATCAAAATCAAAAAGAAACCAAGGCTTTGTTCTTGAGAGCTCTCGGCTTTTTACTATTTAAAAGGCAAGAAATTTCAAAAATTCAAGATCCAAGCTTCCTAAATTGGTGAGTTAATTCCCTAATCATCTTCATGCTTAGTTAGGGCTATATCATGAGTTTAAGCCATCAATTCCTTCTCCATCTTCTTCATTTAATCAAAGAAGAAGACTATGAATAGTGTTTTCAAGTTTTTAACTTGAAATTTTTCTTGTTTTCCTTGAAGATCCAAGCATTCCTAAGACTTCTCAAAGCTTCTTAAGGCTTCCTAGCTCCTCCCACCACTTCAAGGAAGGTATATCATCTCCAAACCCTAGATTCCTATGTATTATAAGATAATTTTGATTAGTAGGGTGATATTGTAGCTTGATGTTTGTGATTTAGAGTTTGGGATTGAAATGGTATTGAATTGGAATGGTAAATGTTGTTGTTTTGATTAAAAGAACTTAAGTATGGTTAAAGTTAAGCATAGGCATAAGTATGAATGTTAAAATTAAATTGGTTGGGGTTGTTATGATGTGATAAGGATGGATGTTGGTTGTATGTTGGATTTGAGGTTGAATTGGGTTGGTTTTGAATGGTTTAAAATTGGCAAATCGCGTAAACATAGCCGTCGTAACGTCTGATTTTCTTTAGACTGTTTTTGTGCATAACATTAGGACCCGAGAACCCCCTCCTAGATTATGACCATTGCCATGTTTAGATAGCTCATGTTACGAGCTTCGTTTTGATATGTAGTTCGTTCGATTCCGATGCACGGTTTAGGAGAAACGACCGTTTCATGTAACGGCGTTTCGCGAACGAAACTTTTCCCCTCGCCTTACTTTGAAACATAGGTTAAAGACCAAAAAGGGTTAATTAATGTATGAAACATTTATGGTAAGTGTGTTAGGTAGTTGGTAAGACATTCGCGAAGGAATCGCCTTAAAACTCGTAAAGGTTAAATTATTAAAAATGGTGGAGCCGAGGGTACCCGAGTGACTTAAGCAAATCAGTAAGCGCAAAACAAGCGTTAGAGTCTAAGTTAGTTAAAGTATAGATTTACAAGTGACTTTGGTTTAATTCCAACTTACTTGTTGTTTATAAGTTACCAGACTCGTCCCGAGCCTTTTATCACCCCAAGTCGCTCAGGCAAGTTTTCTACCAGTTATAACTGTTGTTGTGATGTATATAGGTATTTGCATTATCTTGCGATAGATGCATGTTGGTTAATTAGCAAATGTTGCAATATATTGAAGCATGCTGCTATGGTATATATATATGCATGCCTGTTTCGTATTCTTTCCATATATATCTGTTGATTCAGTTGATAATACCTATGCTAGAGGATAGCGGTAATTTGCATATACCCTTAGTATAGGGACCCAAAGGTGAAAATATTTTCTAAAACCGGGAGTCGAGGATCCCGAGTAGATTTTGTATATATGGATATAAATATATATATATACTTATATATATATGGTCATAGTTTTCAAAACTATTAATCGAATAAGGTTTATTCGATAACTTTAACTTTATTTTATTATTGAATATTATTTCGAATATTATTCGAAGGCTTATGACTCCTTTATATTAAATGAATATTATTTTGAATATTCATTCGAGGACTTATGACTCCTTCTATTTTATTATTTGAATATTATTTGAATATTCATTCGAGGGCTTATGACTCAGTTTATATTATTTAATGAATATTATTTGAATATTCATTTGAGGATCTATGACTCCGATTATTTGCTGAGATATATTCTTTATTTTATTAAAGAATAAGGTGTCAATAATCAAACTTATTTTCGATTATTCAAATAAAGATAGTACTTTCATATAAGTATATCTTTGGTTATTTAATACTCATTTCAAGTTTCTACTTCAATTATTTTATAAAGATTATTCTTTATGGGAATATTATTTAAATAATAATATTCAGACATTTTCTAAATATTCTGGGGACTGATTTACTTCATTAAATCAGCTTTACTCCAAACACTCTTTAAAGTATTTTCGAGTCTTCAAAATGATTTTTAAAAGTTAGAGCGGATCCCAAAACTCATTTTTATATTTAAGATCTTCCTTTTTAAGGGGATTTAAATACTCGCTCAAAACCTAAGGGATCCGGCTCTGTGGTGTATTTTATATTCGCAACACGGTTGCAGTTTTGGTAAATGAATTGATTACTTACCCAATGTTCGGGAAGTAAGTCCATCTATTGAGTCGGCATAAGCAACATGGGCTCAATGGGCGTCCATGATAGTGTAAGTGGCTCAGTGGGAGTCCATCAAATGCATAGGTGGCTGAGTGGCAGTCCAGCATAAGGTCCTATTACGACCAGGGTGATGACCAGTGGGGAATTCGTCCATCTACTAGTAGAAAAGGTTACTTATGGGTATCTTTGCCTGATCAGCAAGATATCTGGTTTATGCCAAAATTCTTTTCCTTTCCAAATTTATTGGATATTGCAACTCTGTTCATACTTTACATGACAGAGGTTTTCAGGAAATTGTATAAAGAAGATGTATATGTGGATATATATATATATATATATATATATATATATATCAGAACTTAATGAAGTATATCATGACTTCATTTCCTTTAATAAAATTTCAAAGATTTAATCTATTCAAATCTTGTCTTGTAGTCGCATCTATGTGATGAACTGTTGAAAACTCTTTATACTTTGAACAGTGGTAGTTCAAGTAGTTTTATAAATGATATAAGTGTAGTGAAGTATTTGGTAACTTCATCCCTTGTTTTTACTTATATCTAGTAAGTAATTATCTTACACTTGATAAAAGATTCTAGTAAGTATCCATTTAAATACTTATATTATTGTTATCACTATATATTATCTTGCGAGCTGTAAGGCTCACTCTTGCTTTATTTCTTCATCACACAACAACAGTTAGGAAAGATGGCCAGACTCCAGCAGACCCAGCGCAAGCGCGTGGGAAGCGTCCCGCGTCTTCCCGATGATGTTGTAGCTGCTATAGCTGCAGAGGTAGATCTATTGTAGATCAGACCATCTACTTTTGAGAATCAATTATGTATAATTATAACTTGTGGCAGATAATGGCAATTAACTGTAAATTTATCAAGTAATCGTTTTGGGTTGTAATAACTTTTAAATTGTGGATTCAAAGACTTGTACTTATTTCAATTTCATCTCTGAGACTATAACGGGTTGTGGTGTGTGTGTTAGTGTGGGGTCACAGCATAAGGTTATTTATTATTAATTAAGTGAAGTGATATTGTGGAAAGAAAGACCGTGACGACCCGGATCCCCGACCCCGGATCTGGGGGTGTTACAGTAACTATTCAATCCTATGAGGATAACTGTGCTAGATGCTGACCTAGTAGTCTTCAATAAACAAATGATCCCATGTAAGAAGTAATTATTTCTGTGGAAATCTATTGACACAAGCAAATTCTGATAATTGAGCTTAGTTGAGTTTACTTTGTTTATCTTATTACTAAGTCACAAATTAGAATAATGCTACTCATCTGTTAAGTTCTGATACTAGTAAATCTGCTGAATGCACTAAGTGCTGATAAACCTCACTTATCAAAAGAAAAAGCAAAAGGATCAAAGAATAAAATCAGGTACTCCTTTGAGATCTAGAGTAAAAATGTGGAAGGGAAGACCCAAGTGCATTGCTGGTATTAAGTAAATATGCATTAGAAAAGCAAAATATTTTCTTGGTGACTTTTCACACTCTATGATTACTGGAGAAATACTCTGATAATAGCATAAATTCTGATAAGCAGTCGTGACTCACTTACACCGAGAAGCCACTGTGAAATGGAATTTAAAAAGATGCACAAAATTAGCACAAAATAGTTGAGGTGGACTCAAGCATGAACTCATTCAACAGTAGGTTACAAAATAATGACAGCTCTTTAGCAAAGTTTTAGTTATGCCTTATTTCTAAGATGTACTGAAGTGAATCAGACTTTACTCTTTGTCTGACATTTAGCTTAATGCACACACTAATCACTCCATATGAATGATGAAAATTACTGTGGTGATCTATGTTATTTTAGACAAACAGTCATTGTGTCACTTTGCACGAATTCTGAGGACAAGTTCTGGTTGCATGTTCTGATGATTAAGTTCTGAAGAATATAACTCAGAACTTGTATGAGGACTTACTAAGATAGGCATTCCTTTTTCGAGTTAAGAAATTATGTTCTGATGACTGTTAAGTTCTGATATAAGTCTAAGTTCTGATATTACAGTCTAATTCTTTACTTGACTTATCTGTGGATAAAATTTGATAACCGTCTCGGTTCAAACTAGAATATGTTGAAGTGGAAGATTAATAGTCACTATGGTTAGGATTAATGGTATTCGTACTTGAACAGTCAACTTTTACTTGCTTCTTGTGCGCATTAAACCATGTTTTCTCTTTCCAATGAATGTTTTTCTTTTTCCAAGTATGGGGAGACGAGGTAGAATTAATTCTACCTGTCAGCATTAAATTTCTTTGCGTCTCCTGGCATTCTCTTGCCTATATAAGCAACCACTTCACATCAGCCTTCCCATCCAATCCTTTCTCACAAACTCATCTTACCTTCATCCTTTTTCTTTCAAAAACACCATGGTCAGATTCAACATGTTTTTGAACTACGAAACATTCAATATGGAGCTAAGTTGTGCCGATTGGCAGCAGGAATGGCACGTCACTGCCATTCCTGATGAGATATGGGACTCTGTCCCACAGGAGGTTCTCACCCACCTCCTGTTCTTCTATATGGATTACCATCGCCATCTGGAGCGATTGGAGGAGGAAAGGCTGGAAGCTCTCCGCCAGCAAGAGCGAATCATTCGACTCGCCATTCTGTTAATCGAGAGTAGGAAGAAGAAATGATTTATTTTCTTCTTCCTGTTTTTCTTCATCATCAGCCTTGCCCTGCTTCTTGAGCTAGGACTAAGGCTGTTGATGTTAGGTTTAGCAGCTTAGGGAAATCTTGTATAAATTCTGATGTAATTTCAATTTCATGAATGTATTCACTTGATATATTAATGAAATTTGTTTTTGTTTCAAGATTTTGTCTCTAAGTTCTTTTGTAATGCATTGATAAATCCTGATACATAGTCATATTCTGATGACCATATAACTTCTGTTTTAATTTAAGTTCTGATTTTCCTTTATCAGTACTTACTCATCTGATTTATCTTGGTCATTTTCACTTGATTTCTTTTCAAAATATTAATGATGCAGTGAAAAATAATTAAATAAGTGGGAACGGTTTCAATTTTGAATAAAAACTGTTTCACCTTGATTAATGGAATATTTGGGTAAGTGGAACGGTTTTTCCTTGAAAAACGGCAAGTGGGTAAGTAATGATTACTGTTTTCTCGAGCCCAGTAACTATCCGTTATTACTGCATGTCTGACAGGTGTCCAACGGTAATTTTTTTTTTGAGTATAAGTAAGAAAGAGAGAAGATTTTTTAATCTTTTATTTCCCTTCATATTTTTTTTCTCTCCTTGCTTTTACTCTCTTTCTTCTTCTCATGTTGGTTTTTCATACAGACATTTTATCAAACACCTAACAGGCACGCTTAAATCTCAATTTTTCACATGGCACCTAAGGATTTAATCATTGATGGAGCTAAGTTTGTTCCAAACAACTATGCTGCAATTCTTGATCATGCTGAAGCTCCATCTGAATTGCATTTTGTGCAAGATCTTCTTGCACACAGTGAGATTGGGTATGCATTGACCCAGCCCTCAGTCTTTTCAAGCCAACAAGTTCTGACATTTTGGCGGACTGGGCACTTTGATGATGGTGGTAGACATGGCACTCCTAGTATTGTTTTCGAAGTGGGTGATTCTTCATATGCAGTCACTCCTGGTACAATACACAGGGCTCTACATCTCCCAGAAGGATGTACCTTTTCAATTCCAGAGGAATCAGCTCTTCAGGAGTTAATGGCCACTTTGGGGTATGAACAGAGTTTGGCAAAACTTGGGCAGTTGAAACGGGCTCATATCAGAAGAGAATGGAGCTTCTTCTTCGACTGCATCACTAAAGCTTTTGGGAAAAAATGTTTGAATTTTGATGCTATCCCAATTTCGAGTCAGCACATCGGGTATGCTATTATAAACCAAACTCATTTTAATTTTGCAACTGGTATAATTGGTTTTATTGAAGATAGGATGATAGAGGATAGGAATGTTATGTACTTTGCTAGATTCTTTCAACTTATATATACTTTTTGTACTGATGAACCTCAATTAGTCAGTTCCTCAACTCCACCTTTTAAAGTTGCAAAACGCTACTTTAATGACCTGGTAAATGCTGACACTAAGAAATCGGTGGTTAGACCTTTACAGATTCCTCAGTCTGTAAAACAGATCTTAGTAAATGCTGATCCTGATACTTATAGATCTGTTTATTCTGATGTCCAACCAACAACAACCTCCCAAAAATCACAACAACCATCAGCACCTACCACTCATTCTACTCAACGAACCCTCAGACAATATATCAAATCCTATCTCTCCACTTCACAGACAGTTCAACCCTCATCATCAGCACCTACTGTGAAGCCTTCATCTTCCAAACCAAAGAGGACAAAGACTGTTCCTAAAACACTTCAGAAGAAAAGGAAGATTGCTTTGAGAGATGAATCTGATACTGAGGAACAGGTTCCTTCTTCAGAACCTGTTATTGATGAAGCTGAGAAAGAGACTTCTCAGAAGGATTCTGGAATTGGGGGATCTAGGCTTCTCAAGAGGCTTAGAAGAATGACTGTTCCTGAAACTCCCAAGGAATCCAAATCTATAAAGAGATACAAGAAACAGAGGGCAAATAGGCCAGTTTCAGATGATGAAGAGGAAGCAGCTAAGGAAGGGGATCAGGAATCTCTGATCTCACAAGAAAAGGAATTTGCTAAAGTTACTTCTTCTCCATCAACTCCATCTAAGGAAGCTGTTTCTGAAAAGGTCATCACACCATCTATATCTCCTGGTTGATCTAGGCACAAGTGCTGATATTGATGTTCAAAACTTGGTTGTGCCTGAAGTAATTCTCTTAGAAGCTCCAACATCAACTAATCCTTCAACAACACCTGTTACTGATGCTGTTCAAACTCCAGAGTTATCTACAACACCTTCTCTGCATCTAGATGCTGATGATCAGACTTTAGGTGAGCATCAGGATATGGCTGTTGATCAGAACTTAGAACCAGATCAGCAATTAGAGGATGCTGAAGCCTCCATTGCTACTCACGCCGTTGTTTTATCAGAGGATACTGATTCTGTAAGTTCTGATGCTGCAAATACTGGAGATACTGGTGATGCTCCTCCAACTACAGATGCTGATGAAGCAGGTCCTTCAGGACATGCTTCTCAACAAACTATTCTTAAGTCTGAACTTGTTAAGAAGTTTGTTACCAGAGAAGCACCAGTGCCTTAGAGTGAAACTCCTGCAGGAAAGGAGTGGACTAAGGAATGGAACTCAGTTTCCTGTGTTCCAAATGAAAAGCATCTTGCTGAGAACTTGACTAAAGCTGATGAAATGTTAAATTCTGATGATTTCAAAACCCAGCTTAGAGTCACTGCATTGAGTACTAAACATCTACAAGGTCTTCATTCAACTACTCATGCAAAGCTACACAAGATTCAGGAAGAATTTATCAAACATGAACAAGTTCAAAAGATTGATAAGAAAAAGTTCTTCCAACCTACCTTTGACAGGATTGCTTATATTGAGAAGACTCAAGATACTCAACAAGCTCAGATTGATGATATTCTGAAAAATCAAGCTTCTCAGCAATCACAACTTAATGAAATCCAAGCCTCAGTGGAATTGCTTGTCTCTCTTCTACTACCTGCTAATGCCAAAAAGGGGGAGAAAGTAATTAAGTCCAAATGCAAGACTGACAAGACACTGAAAGGGAAGGATGATGAAAATGATGATCTAGGAAACTCTGGAACGGGTAGAGGTCATAGTCAAGGTAGAGGTTTCACATCAAGAAAAGTTGCAATCACAAGTCTTTAATGGAAGAAGAAGCCAGACTTAAATCAGAGAAAGTCACATCTAAATCTGAAGCTTCTGGTAAAAAGCCACTTCCAAAACTCAAAGGCATTGTGATCAAAGAAAGGACACATACTGAAGCAACACTGGCTAAATCACAACCGCAGATAGATCCAAGATCCAAGGGTAAAGAAAAGGTTGATGAACCTATCAAGGTTTATGTGCCTCCTGAGGATGAAGAAATTACTAATGAAAAGGATGATCTTGCTCTGACTTCAAGAAAAGTTCTTAAAACAACCTCTGACATGGCTCAAGTTGTTCAGAGTCAAGAAACTGTAAGTTCTGATATTCAGAAGAAGCAAGTAACCTCTGACATAGCTCAAGTTGACTTGATATCAGAAGATAGACCAAAGACACTCCTACCAGGATTCACTAAAGCAAAACAGACTCAACCTTTGAAGACTACTGCAAGTGGTTTTGAAGCTAGAGTAGTTACTGGAAAGGAAGCAAGAGATAAAACTGGATTGGGAAGTGCTGATGAAAGGAGAATACAAAACACTACCAATGATCCAACTTCCTTGAGTGAACCAGGTATTGGAGCAACTCCTGAGAGATTGAATCAACTGGAATCTGTACAAATGGTTTACCATACCTACTTGAAAGAATACATCTTATTGTATTGCATGACAGATGGTAGGGTTTATCATATAAGGCAAAATGCCATTCCATTGAAGTATTTTGAAGAATTGGAGCATGTACTATTCTTACTTCAAGTGGATGACAGATTGACAGGAACTGCTGCAAACTATTTGAAGGATCAGATTCAGAGACAGAAAAGGCTTTATTCTGTTAAATCTGACAGCACATATGTTTCAAAGTACAGAGATCACAAGGGTGATATAGTTGAAATGAAGCCCAATTCTGCTCAAATTATAACTATCTTTCTAGGGTACAGGGCTGTGGAATTCAATCTTGAGTCTGATAAAGCTTATTTGATCAGACTGGATCAGGATATTAGAAAAGCAAAGATTAATGATCTCAGGGCTGCAATCTTTCAAATTGGTGAAGATAATGCAGAGCTTAAAGATGCCAAAAGGAGAATGATTGATGAACTTAGATATGCTGAGAGATGTTTATTGAAGAACTATCTCAGAACAACTCCTGACATCAGAGAGATCAGAAGATGAAGCCAAGTCAAAGATCTACAACTACTTAAATTCTGATATTTGTACAGACTGAAGTTGTTATCAGAAGTTAAATATTGGTAAAGCTTTAAGGACTGTAAGTTGTAGTCATCTAGTCTAATTCTCATGCATTTGTACTTAATGTTTTTGACATCATCAAATATCTGTTAAACTTGTATATTATGCTAATTTACAAGTTGGGGGAGATTGTTAGATATATTTGATAATGTCATGGCTAATATGATTTATATGTAGTTTTCAGATCTTACTTAACAGGATAAATCAGTACTTAACTGGGAATCAGTACTTATACTGGAAGTCAGGACTTAAGGATATCAGTACTTATATTATCAGGAGATAATCATCAGAAGTTGGATATCAGAACTTAAATGCTGAAGGATGATCAGATAAGGAAAGTAGCTGATTAAAGGAAAGAAGATCGAGATAAACATAAGAAGAGATATGCATGAAGAAGGAGTTCCGTGAAGAATGGAATACTTGGAAGAAAAGATATCTGATTGATATATTTTAGGAAGCAGAATTATATTCCATATCAATTAGCGATTATCTTGTAACTGTGTAGTATATAAACACGGACATAGGGTTTACACTACAAGTGTTAATATTTCGAGAAGATTATTCATTGTAACCCTAACAGCTCTCGTGATATTTGTTCATCACTGAGAGGTAACGGTTCCATACTGTAACAGAGTTTATTATTTCAATAAAGTTTGTTTTCTGTTACTCAAGATATTAAAGTTCGATTTGATTGTATTATACACTGTATTCACCCCCTCTACAGTGTGTGTGACCTAACAAGTGGTATCAGAGCCTATCTGTTAACACACATACAGTTAAAGATCCAAACACATAAGGTTAAGAGTTGAAAACAAAGAACCACACACTAACTTTATTACAAACCCAAATAAAAACAATCTGTCTCAAGAACTCTCTTTGTTACAAAACTTTATTCTATCTATATTCTCACCACACAACTTTTTATTCAAACCACACAAAACTTTTATTCAACCCAACATTACTACTTATCCTGTTATACCTGATCTGGTAACTCAAAGATCTCTTCGGGAATAGGAAGGAACACTCTTGGTATAAGAGGGCCCCGCTGCTTGACTCGCTTCTTGACTACGCGGGTCCTGATGGGTTTTATTATCTACCTTAACTGTAAAACAATAGGAATAACAATAAAAAGGGATGAGCCAAAATTGCTCAACAAGCCTGCAATAATATATATGTAGTATAAAGAGAGAGAAATAAGTGAACCAATAAGCTGCTGGTTTGAACAACCATCTGTATCTATATAGGATAATAATTTGCCAACACTGGTGAGTGCCAAATGAACAAGACTGGAAATAAGAACCAACATATGCACTATAACCTGCTGATCAGTCATGATACAATGCAGATCTATACCCAACTGCATAGACCCAACCAACATAAGGAGTACTCAGGAAACTATGGCCTATTAATTAAAGGTCTGGGTAAAACCCAGTCTGCATCGTAACCATCCAGTCCAAAGCTTAGCATCCGGAACAATCGGAATGCTTTTGATGTATCCCAATACTAGGATATATCAAAGTATATGTAACAAGGGTAAAAGTATAGGAATACAAATAAAGGATTCAATAAATTGGGAGGAATCAAGAATCAAAGTGAAATAGAAACAAGATTCAATAATTGTGTAACAGTGTATATGTACAAAAATTATCAAAGATAACTGATATTGGAAAATGAGATATAATTCACTATTCTGAATTTAGAATAGGGGAAAACTTGGCTTGCGCGTACTTAACCTGGTTCAACTCACCACCTTCGGTTTCTAGCTTGCTCTGCCTTGCTGACACTGAACCAATCATAGAAAGATAGTTGTTTAGATAACTTACTATATACGTGTATCTCGAATTGATACTACGTAACCTTATCAGTCTACCCATGCGTTTCTATCTGACTCGCATATATACACATATAATTATATAGCACGTAAGGTTCACATAACCACGTAAAGCACATAGCACATAAAGCACATAATTAATTTTTAGACTTATAATTATTTTTAGAATCGATACTAGACTCATATTTATAATAACTAACCTTATCTGATTTTATTACAATTTTTCGGGATTTATTTGACTCGATTCTACCCCTAATAGGGCCTATGAACAATTAATTATCACAAGACCACTCTCTTCCAGAAGAAATTATAACTTACAATTATTTTTATTGGATTCGTTTCATTTTTCTGAGTCTAGGGGTCCTCGTTTCGCTCAAATCGGACTAACGGTTTAATTATTATGAATTAAACAAGATTCAATTAATTAATAATTAATTATAAATAATTAATTATAATTAAATAATCCTAATTATATTTTAAAATAATTAATTAATAATTATTATATTTTAAAATAATTAATCCCTAATTATTAGGATTAATTACTATATATTACAATTATTTACAAATTAATAATACTTACTTGATCAGATCGATTATTTATAAATAAACAATCGATACAACTAACTGATACGCTATTTATCGAATAAATATTAATTACTCGAATTATAATCTAACTCAACGATTAACTACTCGTATAAATACGAGCTACTCACTATTCTCGAATACTATCGAACTATTATATTATTACTGTAACTTATACGATTCGTTAATCAATCAATTATCTGTATTTAATTATACAATACGAACAATTATTACGACATTCTTCGAATAATTATCGCTCGAAGAAGAATTTTTAATTATCGAATTACTACTCGTATAGATACGAGTTACTCGCAATATTAACTAATTATCGGATTATTAATCATATTATTTAATCCTTATTTATTAATTAATTACCTAATTATTAATTAATTACCTAATTATTAATTAATTAGATAACTAATAAATAATTAGATAAATAATTAAATAAATAATTAAATAATTAAATTCAAATTTATAATTTAATAAAATAATTTAGAAATTAATTATAAGATTTTCAGAATTTAAAACTAATTTTTAATTAATTATTAGAATTATTAAAACTGATTTTCTGATTTTAGAAAATAGAATAAATATTAAAAATATCAGAAACACAACACAGGAACAGGGTTAGGGTTTTCATGGATCAATCCCGGGTCGAAACCGGGTTGGAAACCGGGTCGACTCCAGGTTATCGGGTCACGAAGAACATCACCGGCAGCCGCCGGTGATCGCTCCAGCGAGAAAACACGGCCAAACGTCGTGATTCCAGTCCGATTCTTCCCCGTTTCTGGTGCACAGCAACACAGACGTCTTATTCCTCGTTCCCAGGTCCCTCTTCGTCTTCCTTCCTCGTCGACACAACCGACGAAACCAAGAACAGTGGCGGCGATGCCGCGGTTCCGGCGAGCACAAAACCTCAACCAAAATCTATGAAACCGGTGCCGTTTGATCCTAAACTTAACGATCTATTCATCCCCAACATCATAACAATTAAACAAGCAGCCATAATCAAAACCCGAATTCGAACAATAAACCCGAAAATTACGAAATTAAAGTCAAGAAATCAAACAACAAAACTGATTACATAATCGAAAACTACGATCAATAAGCTTCAAAATGGATACTTACATGACTGATTTGGTTAACAGAATCACGATCAAAATCCGGTTTGATTCTCTGCCCTGTTCTTCACCCACAAACCCTAATTCCTAATTTTCTGAATTTTCTGATTTTTTTATGATTAATTAACTAATTAATTATCAATAAATCAGCTATTTATATTTATGAAAATAATACCCCTAAATAAAATTAAGGGGCTAATTACACTCCTAATAAAAATATTTGGCCCCAATTTTTATAATTTTTGGGTATTAATAATGAATTTTTAAATATCCAATAAATACAAAATAAATGCTAAAAATTCCCAAAAATTATGAATATTACAAAAATGCAAAGAAAAATGATATATGATAATTTCATGATCATATAAAAATAAAAATGTGATTTTTGTGGGGTTTTTGGTACCCGAAGGGGTCCGAAAAAGTCATTTTTCGCGAAAAAGGTAAATTTGTAAAACGTCTAGGGGTTCAGAATAGCGATATGGTATAGGGCACTTCTGGAAAAATAGGGCCAATGATTTTGTTTGAAATACGGGCTTTTAAAACATGGTTTGAGCTGTACGGGTTTTGATATAAAATATATAACTTACGATAGAACACTCAATAAATATCCAAAATACGTTTGGATCAAAACAGATAACACGTAACACATAGCAGTTAGGGTTTAATGACTCAACATAGCTAATCACATTATAATACACATAATTTATCTTTATTATAATATAATACAAGCATAATTTCTCGGTCGTTACACTGACTACCGGATCCTTATTCTTCTCCTTGTTCTGCTACCCCTGAGTTGTTGTCAGCTTGATCTCCAGAATCTGAAGCTTGAGGACTAGTCCCTGAAATAGTGTGACTACCATTACTTGTCTCATGACCATTACCTTTAGAGTTTGCATCTGAATTATGATCATCAGGATCATTTCGATTGTCATTGTTTTCTGGAACAACTTCAGGTTCATCTTCTCCATCATAAAGATCTTCAACATAACGATTATCACTATCATCTTTCTTCTGAATACTTGGGAGCTTGGCATTATTAAATGTTACATTAAAGCTTTCCACAACCTTTTGATCACTAATCACATACACCCTGTAAGCCTTTGACTCCAGAGAATAGCCCAAAAAGATATCTTCTTCAGCTTTAGCATCAAACTTGCCAAGATGCTCATCATCATTAAGCACAAAGCACTTTCCTCCAAACACGTGAAAGTATTTCACTGATGGTTTCTTGTTGGCCATTAACGCATAAGGGGTCTTCTCGTACATCTTGTTGATCAGGGTTCTATTTTGAGTATAGCAAGCAGTGTTGACTGCTTCAGCCTAAAAGTAGGTAGGAAGATTGGCTTCATTAAGCATAGTCCTTGCAGCTTCAACCAATGTTCGATTCTTCCTCTCAACCACTACATTTTGTTGTGGAGTCCTTGGTGCTGAAAACTGTCTTGAGATGGCCTTCTAGACACAGAATTCATTCAGTTTTGCAATTCTAAATTATGTTTCATTATCTGATATGATTGTTCGCACATGCACTTCAGCTTCTAACTCAATCTTGTTGATGTGATCAATAATCATATCAGGTGCTTCATCCTTTGAATGTAAGAATAACATCCACGTGTATCTGGAATAATCATCAACAATCACTAAGCCATATTTCTTTCTTGACATATACATGACGTTGACAAGGCCAAACAAATCCATGTGAAGGAGTTGTAGTGGTTCAATGATGTCAGTCATTATCTTCTTCTTGTGTGATGCCCTCTTTGACTTTCCCTTCTCACATGCTTCACAAAGTCCATTAGGACTGAATTCCATCTCGGGTAATCCTCTCACCAATTCCCTATTATCCAAAGAATTCATGGTCATGAAGTTCAAGTGGGAGAGCTTCTTATGTCATAACCAACTTTCATCTGGAGCTTTACTGTAGAAGCACATTACTTGACCATCTGCAGAATTCCAGTCAACTATAAATAAATCACCCTTTCTAACTCCACTGAGAGTCAGCTTATCATTCTTTTGATTAGAGATCAAACACTTCTCCTTCTTGAACAAAACTTCGCATCCTTTGTCATAGAACTAACTGGTACTGAGGAGATTATGCATAAGATCTTCAACCGTAGAGATTTCTTCAATGAAGACATTACCAATTTCCAAACAGCCATATCCCGTAGTATAACCTTTGTTGTCATCTCCAAAAGTAACCATTGGGCTAGCTTTCTCAACTAGCTTTGATAGTAGGGCTCTATCTCCAGTCATATGCCTTGAACATCCACTGTCCAGAATCCACATGACTGTCTTCTACTTAATGCCCTGAAAAACAAAGATGATTAAGTTTTCTTTGGTACCCAAACTAAGTTAGGTCCATAAGACTTAGAAGCATTTGAATATATAACATTTCTCTTAATAGAATTTATAGGATTAACAGTTTTTTCTTTATCATTGACTGTTTACTTGTCACTTTTAGAAGCACCAACAGACTTGCTCTTGGGCTTGGTGACAGGTGCAACTTTTCTTGCTTTAGGAGGGCTTACATTCTTTGATTTGCTAGTGTTCTTACTAATATGTTGTTACGTACTGATTCTCAATAATCAGAAGAAGCTTAGGATCTAGCTGTGTTCGGGTGTCATCAGTATTTGATGTATCGTCAGGATTTGACACATCATCAGCATTTGTATGACATCAGTATTTGGAGGCAGTCAGCTGAGAAGATTTGTTCTGTTCCTTGTATTGTGGAATAAATATCTCTTACGTCTGAGTTATAGGACTTTATCTATTCAGTTAAAGATATGTATGAGTTTCGGTTAGCTTTTTATAATGCATGTTACGACCGGCATTTTATGTAATATTATTTGTGAATAATATTAAGTTAAATAAAAATATATTCAATGCTTGTACGTTTGTGTGAGTGAAAATTTCTGCATTTTAAATTTGCTCTGGGTAGTATATGATTTTTCAAAGCAAGAATTTATTTAATTTCTTTATTTTTGATTTATAAGGAATATTCTAAGCTTTGGAAAAATTTTCTTTTAAAAGACATTTTGTACACAAATTTTGAAAATGATTTTATAAAGTCTCTAAAAATCCAAGTTATTTTATGGTATAAATTTTATAATTTTTGAACTTGTACTTTATTATATAAAAAATAAATCTTTGGAAATTAGTTGCTTAATAATTATCAAATTACATGAATAACCTTGCATGCAAACTCTCTTCTATTTAACCAAAGGGCTAAAGAGTCAATAACCACCCCACTAACTCACAATTTGCTAGCCAAATTACCTCCTTGACCTTGCATGCAAACTTGCCTAACTTTAGCTAGAGGGTTACTCTTGTAATTTCTCACATCCACTCACTTGTGGGCAAATAAAAACCAAACAAACATGATGATCACTCCACCATTTCCACACTTCTCCTCCCTCCTCCCTCTCCTTCCCTCCTCCCACCTCTCCTCTCGGCTTTTTTGCCGAAACCCTACCCCCTCCCCTTTTCTTCATTCCACATTCAAGTTTCCACCTCCCATACAAGTAAATATTACTTCCTATATCATGATCACATATATTCCAAAGAGTTTTGAGTAAAAAGTTTAAGTTTTAAAGTTGCATGTAAAGGTTTTAGTGAAAATCAAATACAATCTTGATTCTTATGGATTTAAGGTTGTTTTTGAGAGGACTACAATGAATGGATAAGTGCCAAGTCATGAGAAGGAAAATCTTGATGATTTAATGGCCATTTCCATCCATTTCATTCGGCCATGACCATATGGGAGCCGAATGAATGGTCCTTGAAATCATTCTTGTTGTTTTGATCAATTTTTGCATGTTTATGTGATAATGACTTGAATTTTGTGGTGATAAATTGATAAAACTCCTTGCATGCTAAGTGATCATCTAGGTATACCTTATGCTAGGCTTGCATGTCAATTTTAAGATGGAATATATGTAGAAAATGTGTTGTTTTGGTTTGAAAAGCCCGAATGCATGCATGCATGTGGAATTCTCTTAGTTTGTTGTAAGATTTTGATCATTTGGAAAAGATTTTGTTAGTGAGCCTTAATATCAGTAGGAATAATGTGATAATATGGATTTATGCTTCTTGTTGCATGGTAATAATTTGTGGTTATCTTTTATAAAAATATATATATCTTGTTGTTTCAAAAGCATAAAGGTTTGCGATTTGTAAAGAGTAGTCTCTTTTATTTTGCCATAGTTGCACCATAGGTAAGGATGATCTCACCAAGGGTATTTTGAGAAAAAGGGAGTTAGTTCAGTAGAACACCAAGTATAGGTCTTGGTTTAAGTATTTAGTTGTTGATAATTGGGTTTGTCAAGTCAAAACCTTGGAAAATGAGAGTTATAGTTTCTGCAGAAAAATCAGTTTAGTACCCTGAGGTTTAGAGTGAGTTTTGACCATGTCATTGATGTGCACTTTGAGGCCCAAGCCACCAGAAGTTAGTAGGGGGAGTATATAATAGGTTTTAGGAGTTGGTTGGAGGTTTGCATGTCATTTGGTTAGGTGCACAAGTAGAATAACAAAATCTGTCCAGCAGGGGACAGTTTTGTTGCAACTTAGAAATAGGGAGATTTGGCCATGTCATGGGTAGGCCCTCATTAGGCCCAATTGGGCCTTAGTTAGAGGGTATGTCAGAGAAGTTTTTACAACCATAGTTCATAGGATATGAGCTAGAACCATGTGCCACAAGTTAATTCAAGTCAGGGCATTTTCTGCCCAGAAAAACAGGGGTACCTTGGACTTTTAGCTTAGGCCCAAGAAGGCCCAAGCCAGGCCTTTGAGCCACATCAAGCTTGTGAGATGCCCTTAGGTCAGGAGAGTCTTGTGTAAAAATTTTGAAGAAAAATTTGTAGTTTAAGAGTGTCTAATGCACTCAAGAAACCTTAGTTACCATTCTGAAATTTGCACCAGTGAGCACTTTCACTTATCACATAGTTTTAGGACACTTAGAAGTGAGTATTAGGTCGACCACCATAGTTGTAAGATAGTATAAGGTCAGTAGAACAAAAGGCACAAGTGAGGGTCAATAGGTTTTGGATAATTTAGGAAAGGCACATTGAGTTAGGAAGCCCAAATTCGAAGACTTCGTTTAGTTAGCGACCAAGTAACTTAAGTGGTGAGTCGAGATCATCCAAGCCTAGTGTGGCATTATGGTGTATATGATGTTATTTGGTATTAATATACGATATGTGATTATGTGGCTACGTGTGTACATTTGAAAATATAAATGGTGGATATGAATTAAGTGCGTATAGGCCTAAGTGCCATCCATGTTTAATTTCGGGTTGTAAATAGGTTAAGATGGTAAGAATATATTATAATGAGGATTATTATTATTTATGTAGGATCTCGAGACGAGGGAAAACTTGCCATAAAAGTCGAGTGAAGCTCCAGTTGTTGCTCCTACCAGTCAGACCAGACCAGTCTATCTCAAGGCAAGTGATTCAACTTGACCTTCGTATTTACTGTAAACAATTCATATATATATCGATGCAATTATCCTGAGTCATTTTGATATATTTAAATCAAGCGTATCTTTTGTTTATCTTTGAGTTACATAGAGATGCCATGAACCCTCGAGTACGTATTGCAAGTAGTTCAAAAGTCTTTCATGATAGTTTAATGCCATGATAAAATAGAGATTTGTTATAATGCCTTATTGATCCTTTTGATTATCATGCTATTGATCCCTGAGAAATCTTGATATTGCACCCTGATGCTTTGATTC
Organism: Apium graveolens; assembly: GCF_009905375.1. Classification (NCBI taxonomy): domain Eukaryota; kingdom Viridiplantae; phylum Streptophyta; class Magnoliopsida; order Apiales; family Apiaceae; genus Apium; species Apium graveolens. The sequence goes on along the minus strand of NC_133654.1, from coordinate 141,442,691 downwards.
AACTCTTGAAATAACCTCGATAGAAACTTTATCTTGATACCTAAAAGCCAATCATTTCTTAAATTCATTCATGATTGTTTGATAACCCTATCCTTACCCTAAAAGCTTGATACCCTGTTATATCTTGAGCTGATGATCACTTTCTTTATATTTTAACACCTCTATCCTATTGGAACCAGTGATGCTTATCTTCTTGATGTTCTAATACCTATACCTTGTCTACAACCATTGCTTTAAGCCTAGTTTGGCATCACTCTTTCATATTATCCAATAACCCTGCTCAATTTCCTTGTCAAAGTTCTTGTTAGTGGATCATGGCCCTGAGATTTAGTGTCATATTTCCAGTGTTTCAAGTTGATCTATAATCCCTTGATAAAAATGATTACAGTCGAAAGAGATTTTGTCATAAATCGGCATCAGTTTTTAAAATGATTAAAATGTGGATTTTTCAGTCCCAAAGGGGGATAAATGTTTTCTTTGAATGGTGGATCTGGACTGAGACGCGAGTCCTTTCCACACTTATATTAGGCTTAAAAGTTGCCTAGGGATTCCCAATAATGTTTTAGAACCCAGCGAGGTTCGGGATTACTTCGCGGCTGATCACCGGCTGTAATCCGTAGCGTCATAAAATGATTTTGATTAAGAATGATTTTTAAAATTTGTTTTGATGCAAGAAAAATGATGCCAACTCACATAAGTTTTATCTCTCGTTATCATTGATTATATCTTTCCATTGTCATTCCTAAAGGTATATCTCGATTTATGTTTTGCGTTGTACTATTAGCACTTGTTGAGCTTTTGGCTCACTTCTTGCTTTACCCTTATATTACAGCTAGCAGCTATGGTTAGATTCAAGCAGACTGCCCGTAAGACCTGTGATGCTGATGCTTATGTTCGAGCTCAGGTAGAATAAGTAATAATAGTTGTGTGAGGACTCGGTATTTGTAATCAGATGTAATAGTTGGTAGTGTTGGGCTGTTCCAAACCCTAAACTGTAAGATCTTGGATTTTGGTTGTGTATTCTTCATCAAAAAGATGTAATAGCTATATTTATTTCGCTATTTAAGTTGGGGGTGTGACAGGTTTTGGTATCAGAGCTACGGTTTAGAGTCCCTGAACAGCCCAAATAGGTTATAGGATTTGTGTGTAGGTTATAGATATTATGCGAGAGAGTAGGTTAAGTAGATTATTATTAATACTCCTCTTATTGGTTGTCAGCAAAGGGTGCATTCCTCGTCATCCTCTGGGTCGGACGACACTATTGCTTTCTCCGTGTATGCTGAGTTGAGGCGCGAGTTCGACATGCTTCAGGGCAAGTACGACCGACTGATAGACCGACTGAAGAACGTGTATCCGGACAGCCGAAACTATGAAGGGAAGCCCAAGGAGCAGATGATTGCGAGACTTGAGACCTTGGTCGGGTACGTCAACACTAAGCTTGAGGAGATGCCAGCGCACCGGGATCGTACCAGCCAGTATGTCATTCAGATGGTGGCGGATGAGCTCCAGAGCATTGTGAAGACGCTTCGAGAGGAAAAGACTACCAAGCCCCGTTCAGATGGAGTGGAGCCTTAGTTCTTTCCATTTACCTTTCATGTTGTTGTACTATCAGACTCTATGGAATCCCCAGTTGTTTCCGTCTTTCCTTTAAATAAGCCTGTTATTTCTAGAATCAGACTATGTCCCAATCCTATGTACTGTGACCTTTAAAAATTTCAATAATTATGTGCTATTGTTCCATTTGCTCTCAACTGTTATTTTATGTATCATCATATCTGCTTAATTTGGAAACGTGACCCCATATGTAAACAAGAATGCCATGCGATACCCTCGAATCATTTTATCATTCATATCTGTTATGACACAACTCTTATTTCAGGATCATGCCTCCCAAAAAGAAGAACCCAACAACCACCTTCACCACAGACCCAAATATTCTTCAACTACTGGAAACCTTGCAACAGCAAACCAATGCTATAGCTCAACAACAACTAACTCTTCAACAACGAATTGAAAACCAAGATAACCGTGAGCCATATCAACCACCTGAACCACCAGTACCACCAAGACAAATTGTCACTTTCAAAGCTTTTCGGAATGTGAATCCACCTGTATTTCATGATACCACTGATCCAGTGATAGCAAACACATGGATCAAGGAGATGGAAAGGGCTTTTGAGTTGGTACAGTTAGGGGACGATCAGAAGACGCTGTATGCCACTTACTTCTTGAAGGGAGAAGTCATTTATTGGTGGGAATCAGTAAAAGCTATGGAAGTCACTCAGCAGATTTCTTGGGAGAGATTTAAGAAGTTATTTCTGGACAAGTATTACCCTAAGTACATGCAGAATCAAATGGAGCTAAAATTTCTTGAGTTGAAGCAAGGGAACATGACTGTATTGGAGTATGAGAAGAAGTTCACTGAGTTGTCAAGGTTTGTGACAAAGTATACCAGCACTAAGGAGGAAAAAGCAAAGAAATTTCAGCAAGGATTGGAGCCTTAGATCAGAGATAGGGTGGCTATGTTTGAGCTTGAAACTTATGCGGGAGTAGTACAGAAAGCTGCTCTGATTGAGAATAATGGGATGCAGTCAAGGAAAGAGAGGGATAACAAGAAGAGGAAGGTTCCATTTTATGGAGAAAAGTCTGAAGCTGGAAGTTCGCAAGATCGGAATGTAAAGAGGATTGGTTTCCAGAAGGGCGGAAATTTTCAAAGGAAGGGAAATTTGGGCAAAAGGCAAGAATCAAAAGGGAACAATCAGGCAAGCCAAGGGCAAGTTGGAGAAAACAGGTTCCAGAGGCCAGAATGCAAGCACTGTGGAAGAAGGCACCCCGGAGTATGCAATAAGCTGAGTATGACCTGTTATAGGTGCAATCAGAAGGGACATTTGGCAAACGAGTGCAAGATGCCGAAGCCAGGAGTTACGTGCTACAAATGTGGGAAGACTGGACACATGGCTAGGGAGTGTAAGGCAACAGGACCAGTCAGAGCTCTGATGAACGTGGCAAGTACCAGTGCAAGCGTGCCAGCTGAGGTATTGGCATTACCTCCACCACCCGCACCAGCCCCGCAAGCAACAGCAAGGACATTTGACCTAAAGATGAAAGATGCTGTTCAGAATTCTGAGGTGATAGCAGGTACACTTTTACTCAATAATGTCAAAGCCAAAGTATTGATTGATTCGGGAGCCACAAGATCTTTCATATCAGAATCTTTTATTGATAAGATCCAATGTGATAAAACGGTTATGAGTGAGGTAGTAAATGTGGTAATTGCGAACCAAGAGAAAATTCCTGTGAATCAATTTTGTCCAAAATGTGAGATTGATATTTCAGGATATAAGTTCTCGGCCGACTTGATACTCTTCAAGCTGGGAGAGTTTGATATAATTTTAGGAATGGATTGGTTAGGAGAGAATAGCGCTCAGATAAATTGTAAGACCAAGAGAGTGTATTTAAAGACGAAGAGTGGAGAGAAGGTAGTATTTAAGGGACAGAGGCAAGAGCGACTATTTCTTACAATTATTCAGGCTAAGAAGTTACTTAGAAAAGGTTGTGAGTCGTTCCTAGCATATGTAGTGGATTCAGAGAGAGGCAGCCTCAGCATGGAAGATATTCCTGTAGTTAATGAGTTCCCCGATGTGTTTCCCGACGAACTACCAGGCTTACCACCAGATCGACAAATTGAGTTCGAGATCAACCTTGCTCCAGGCACGGAACCAGTTTCAAAGGCTCCGTATAGGATGGCACCAGCAGAAATGAAAGAGTTGGCGAGCCAGCTACAAGAATTATTGGATAAGGGAGTGATACGACCAAGTACGTCGCCATGGGGAGCACCTGTTCTCTTTGTGAAGAAGAAAGATGGGAGTATGCGTCTATGCATAGATTACCGGGAGTTGAATAAAGTAACGATCAAGAACCGCTACCCGCTACCAAGAATAGATGACCTTTTTGATCAGTTAAAGGGAGCAAAATGTTTTTCGAAGATTGACTTGAGATCGGGATACCATCAATTAAAGATCAAGGAAGAAGATATTCCCAAGACCGCATTTAGGACTAGATATGGGCATTATGAATTCCTAGTAATGCCGTTTGGATTGACCAACGCTCCGGCCGCATTCATGGATCTGATGAATCGGGTATTTAAGAAGTATTTGGATAAATTTGTCGTGGTATTTATTGATGACATCCTTATTTATTCTAAATCGGAAGAAGAACATATGCAGCATCTCTGGATAGCCTTGGAGATACTCCGACAAGAGAAGTTGTATGCCAAGTTTACCAAATGTGAGTTTTGGTTAAAGGAAGTTCAATTTTTGGGGCATGTTATTGGAAGTGATGGAATTAAAGTGGATCCGGCAAAGATTGATGCAGTTATGAGTTGGGAGAGGCCAAGGACTCCTACGGAAGTGCGAAGTTTTCTAGGATTGGCCGGGTACTATAGAAGATTCGTCAAGGATTTCTCGAAGATCGCCACACCATTGACCAAGTTAACCAGAAAGAATCAAAAGTTTGAATGGAGTGCAGAATGTGAAAATAGCTTTCAAGAGTTAAAACAGAAGTTGGTAACAGCTCCGGTGTTAGTACTTCCAGATGATCAAGGGAATTTTGTAATATTCAGCGATGCCTCACATAAGGGTTTGGGTTGTGTGTTGATGCAACACAGCAAGGTAATAGCATATGCGTCAAGACAGTTGAAGCCGCACGAGTTAAAGTATCCGACGCATGACTTGGAACTAGCCGCCATAGTGTTCGCACTCAAGATTTGGAGACACTATCTCTATGGAGAAAAGTGTGAAATCTACACGGATCACAAGAGTTTAAAATACATTTTTACTCAGAAAGAACTCAATATGAGGCAGAGGAGATGGCTGGAATTGATTAAGGACTATGACTGTTCGATAAATTACCATCCTGGAAAGGCGAACGTAGTGGCCGATGCGCTGAGTCGGAAGGAAAGATTGAATGCAAAGATAACATCAAAAGAGTTATCTGAAGAAATCGGAAAATTTGAATTGGAACTTTGTGCTTATGGGAAAGTCAAAGAAGTTTGTCATGCAATGACCTTTCAGCCAACACTACTGGAAAAGATAAAGAAGTATCAAGAGGAAGTAATGGAAAAAGAGAAAAATCAGTTATCTGGAGAAGAGATTAATACTAAAAGGGATGAGCAAGGAATACTAAGGTTTTCATCCAGAATATGGATTCCCCATGTATCTGAATTAAAGAATGAGATCCTCCATGAAGCCCACCATTCGAAATTTTCAATCCACCCGGGAAGCACCAAGATGTATCAAGACTTAAAGAAGAACTTTTGGTGGCCAAATATGAAAAGAGACGTGGCAGAATGGGTTGCGAAGTGCTATACCTGTCAGAAAGTAAAGGCAGAACATCAACGACCAAGCGGATTAATTCAGCCCCTGAAGATTCCAGAATGGAAATGGGAAAACATCGCTATGGACTTTATAGTAGGACTACCGCGAACAAAGTCCGGACATGACGCAATATGGGTTATAATTGATCGTCTTACGAAGTCGGCGCATTTCCTTCCAATAAATGAGAAGTCGTCACTGGACAAGTTGGTTCATCTGTATGTGCACGAAATCGTATTAAGGCATGGAGTACCTGTATCAATAGTTTCAGACAGAGATCCCCGATTTAACTCAAGATTCTGGAAGCAATTCCAGGAATGTCTTGGCACGAAGTTGAATATGAGCACGGCGTATCACCCGCAGACTGATGGCCAGAGTGAAAGAACAATTCAAACAATTGAAGACATGTTGCGCAGTTGTGCAATCGATTTTGCTGGAAGTTGGGACGACCACCTGCCATTGATTGAATTTTCATATAACAACAGCTATCATTCCAGTATCGGCATGCCACCATATGAAGCTTTGTACGGGCGAAAATGTAGATCACCAACAAGTTGGGATGAAGTAGGAGAAGGAAGAATTCTCGGCTCAGAATTGGTACAACAGTTGCATGACTCAGTCAAGTTAATTCAGAAAAGGTTGCTTGCTGCTCAAGATAGACAGAGGAAGTATGCGGATCCAGCGCGTAAGGATGTTCAATTCCAAATTGGCGAAGCTGTGTTGCTAAAAGTGTCACCTAGGAAAGGGTTGATAAGATTTGGCAAGAAAGGAAAGTTAGCACCTAGATACGTAGGTCCTTTTGAGATTTTGAGTCAAGTAGGAAAGGTGGCCTACGAGTTGGCCTTACCACCTCAGTATCAACATGTGCATAACGTGTTCCATGTGTCGTTGCTTAAGAAGTACAATCCTGACGCTAGCCATGTGATAGAATATGAACCTGTAGAAATTCAGGCAGACCTGTCATTTGTGGAGCAACCGGTTAAAGTACTCGACTGGCAAGTAAAGAGTCTTAGAAATAAATCAGTTAAGTTAGTGAAAGTACTTTGGAGGAACCCTAAGGTCGAAGAGTCGACTTGGGAGTTAGAGTCTGATATGCGTTCCCGGTATCCTCATCTGTTCTCTTAGATTCTGGGGACAGAATCCCTTAAGGGGGAGAGGATGTTACGACCGGCATTTTATGTAATATTATTTGTGAATAATATTAAGTTAAATAAAAATATATTCAATGCTTGTACGTTTGTGTGAGTGAAAATTTCTGCATTTTAAATTTGCTCTGGGTAGTATATGATTTTTCAAAGCAAGAATTTATTTAATTTCTTTATTTTTGATTTATAAGGAATATTCTAAGCTTTGGAAAAATTTTCTTTTAAAAGACATTTTGTACACAAATTTTGAAAATGATTTTATAAAGTCTCTAAAAATCCAAGTTATTTTATGGTATAAATTTTATAATTTTTGAACTTGTACTTTATTATATAAAAAATAAATCTTTGGAAATTAGTTGCTTAATAATTATCAAATTACATGAATAACCTTGCATGCAAACTCTCTTCTATTTAACCAAAGGGCTAAAGAGTCAATAACCACCCCACTAACTCACAATTTGCTAGCCAAATTACCTCCTTGACCTTGCATGCAAACTTGCCTAACTTTAGCTAGAGGGTTACTCTTGTAATTTCTCACATCCACTCACTTGTGGGCAAATAAAAACCAAACAAACATGATGATCACTCCACCATTTCCACACTTCTCCTCCCTCCTCCCTCTCCTCTCCCTCCTCCCACCTCTCCTCTCGGCTTTTTTGCCGAAACCCTACCCCCTCCCCTTTTCTTCATTCCACATTCAAGTTTCCACCTCCCATACAAGTAAATATTACTTCCTATATCATGATCACATATATTCCAAAGAGTTTTGAGTAAAAAGTTTAAGTTTTAAAGTTGCATGTAAAGGTTTTAGTGAAAATCAAATACAATCTTGATTCTTATGGATTTAAGGTTGTTTTTGAGAGGACTACAATGAATGGATAAGTGCCAAGTCATGAGAAGGAAAATCTTGATGATTTAATGGCCATTTCCATCCATTTCATTCGGCCATGACCATATGGGAGCCGAATGAATGGTCCTTGAAATCATTCTTGTTGTTTTGATCAATTTTTGCATGTTTATGTGATAATGACTTGAATTTTGTGGTGATAAATTGATAAAACTCCTTGCATGCTAAGTGATCATCTAGGTATACCTTATGCTAGGCTTGCATGTCAATTTTAAGATGGAATATATGTAGAAAATGTGTTGTTTTGGTTTGAAAAGCCCGAATGCATGCATGCATGTGGAATTCTCTTAGTTTGTTGTAAGATTTTGATCATTTGGAAAAGATTTTGTTAGTGAGCCTTAATATCAGTAGGAATAATGTGATAATATGGATTTATGCTTCTTGTTGCATGGTAATAATTTGTGGTTATCTTTTATAAAAATATATATATCTTGTTGTTTCAAAAGCATAAAGGTTTGCGATTTGTAAAGAGTAGTCTCTTTTATTTTGCCATAGTTGCACCATAGGTAAGGATGATCTCACCAAGGGTATTTTGAGAAAAAGGGAGTTAGTTCAGTAGAACACCAAGTATAGGTCTTGGTTTAAGTATTTAGTTGTTGATAATTGGGTTTGTCAAGTCAAAACCTTGGAAAATGAGAGTTATAGTTTCTGCAGAAAAATCAGTTTAGTACCCTGAGGTTTAGAGTGAGTTTTGACCATGTCATTGATGTGCACTTTGAGGCCCAAGCCACCAGAAGTTAGTAGGGGGAGTATATAATAGGTTTTAGGAGTTGGTTGGAGGTTTGCATGTCATTTGGTTAGGTGCACAAGTAGAATAACAAAATCTGTCCAGCAGGGGACAGTTTTGTTGCAACTTAGAAATAGGGAGATTTGGCCATGTCATGGGTAGGCCCTCATTAGGCCCAATTGGGCCTTAGTTAGAGGGTATGTCAGAGAAGTTTTTCCAACCATAGTTCATAGGATATGAGCTAGAACCATGTGCCACAAGTTAATTCAAGTCAGGGCATTTTCTGCCCAGAAAAACAGGGGTACCTTGGACTTTTAGCTTAGGCCCAAGAAGGCCCAAGCCAGGCCTTTGAGCCACATCAAGCTTGTGAGATGCCCTTAGGTCAGGAGAGTCTTGTGTAAAAATTTTGAAGAAAAATTTGTAGTTTAAGAGTGTCTAATGCACTCAAGAAACCTTAGTTACCATTCTGAAATTTGCACCAGTGAGCACTTTCACTTATCACATAGTTTTAGGACACTTAGAAGTGAGTATTAGGTCGACCACCATAGTTGTAAGATAGTATAAGGTCAGTAGAACAAAAGGCACAAGTGAGGGTCAATAGGTTTTGGATAATTTAGGAAAGGCACATTGAGTTAGGAAGCCCAAATTCGAAGACTTCGTTTAGTTAGCGACCAAGTAACTTAAGTGGTGAGTCGAGATCATCCAAGCCTAGTGTGGCATTATGGTGTATATGATGTTATTTGGTATTAATATACGATATGTGATTATGTGGCTACGTGTGTACATTTGAAAATATAAATGGTGGATATGAATTAAGTGCGTATAGGCCTAAGTGCCATCCATGTTTAATTTCGGGTTGTAAATAGGTTAAGATGGTAAGAATATATTATAATGAGGATTATTATTATTTATGTAGGATCTCGAGACGAGGGAAAACTTGCCATAAAAGTCGAGTGAAGCTCCAGTTGTTGCTCCTACCAGTCAGACCAGACCAGTCTATCTCAAGGCAAGTGATTCAACTTGACCTTCGTATTTACTGTAAACAATTCATATATATATCGATGCAATTATCCTGAGTCATTTTGATATATTTAAATCAAGCGTATCTTTTGTTTATCTTTGAGTTACATAGAGATGCCATGAACCCTCGAGTACGTATTGCAAGTAGTTCAAAAGTCTTTCATGATAGTTTAATGCCATGATAAAATAGAGATTTGTTATAATGCCTTATTGATCCTTTTGATTATCATGCTATTGATCCCTGAGAAATCTTGATATTGCACCCTGATGCTTTGATTCAACTCTTGAAATAACCTCGATAGAAACTTTATCTTGATACCTAAAAGCCAATCATTTCTTAAATTCATTCATGATTGTTTGATAACCCTATCCTTACCCTAAAAGCTTGATACCCTGTTATATCTTGAGCTGATGATCACTTTCTTTATATTTTAACACCTCTATCCTATTGGAACCAGTGATGCTTATCTTCTTGATGTTCTAATACCTATACCTTGTCTACAACCATTGCTTTAAGCCTAGTTTGGCATCACTCTTTCATATTATCCAATAACCCTGCTCAATTTCCTTGTCAAAGTTCTTGTTAGTGGATCATGGCCCTGAGATTTAGTGTCATATTTCCAGTGTTTCAAGTTGATCTATAATCCCTTGATAAAAATGATTACAGTCGAAAGAGATTTTGTCATAAATCGGCATCAGTTTTTAAAATGATTAAAATGTGGATTTTTCAGTCCCAAAGGGGGATAAATGTTTTCTTTGAATGGTGGATCTGGACTGAGACGCGAGTCCTTTCCACACTTATATTAGGCTTAAAAGTTGCCTAGGGATTCCCAATAATGTTTTAGAACCCAGCGAGGTTCGGGATTACTTCGCGGCTGATCACCGGCTGTAATCCGTAGCGTCATAAAATGATTTTGATTAAGAATGATTTTTAAAATTTGTTTTGATGCAAGAAAAATGATGCCAACTCACATAAGTTTTATCTCTCGTTATCATTGATTATATCTTTCCATTGTCATTCCTAAAGGTATATCTCGATTTATGTTTTGCGTTGTACTATTAGCACTTGTTGAGCTTTTGGCTCACTTCTTGCTTTACCCTTATATTACAGCTAGCAGCTATGGTTAGATTCAAGCAGACTGCCCGTAAGACCTGTGATGCTGATGCTTATGTTCGAGCTCAGGTAGAATAAGTAATAATAGTTGTGTGAGGACTCGGTATTTGTAATCAGATGTAATAGTTGGTAGTGTTGGGCTGTTCCAAACCCTAAACTGTAAGATCTTGGATTTTGGTTGTGTATTCTTCATCAAAAAGATGTAATAGCTATATTTATTTCGCTATTTAAGTTGGGGGTGTGACAATGCATATCTTAGATTGATTAGCAGCAACTGTATATCATATAAACATAGTTTAGGTCATCACATAGTGAATTAACTTGAGCATTGTACGACCTAGCATCTCTCAAGAACATCAGTTTTTTTAGAGAGTTTGTAATAGTTTTTATCAGAAATATAAAGAAGTGTTATATTTTTATTACTTGTCCGAAACATTTATACAATTATATATAACCCCCCCTTTAACAATTGTATCTCTGGGCAACAATAGGTATCAGAGCGGACTGATAATTCACTATCAGAATCGATCTAAATATGTCTCTGAACAAGTATTAAAGTATCAAAATCCCCATTCTGAAGAAGGCTGAATATCCTACATGGAAGGTGAAGATGCTCATGCACTTGGAAGCTACAGATCCAGACTATCTCGATGTAATCAATGATGGACCTTACAAGCCAACAAAATTGGTTACTGCAACTCCTACTGTTGATGAACATCTCCAGCTGAAGGAGAAGAGTGAATGGACACCAGAAGAGAAAGTCGATGTACTGAAAGATGCAAAGGTAAGAAATATTTTGCATAACAGTCTTGATTCTGTGATGTCAAACAGGGTTATAGCCTACAAGACTGCCAAAGAAATCTGGGATGCCCTTGAGACTCAATTCCAAGGAACCACAACCATCAAGAAGAATAGAAGGGTTGTTTTAGTTCAAGAATATGAACATTTCGAGGCAAAGACTGATGAGAGTCTCATAGACATCTATGATAGGTTTCTTACTCTGCTCAATGACATATCTTTGGTGGAAAAGGTGTATGATCTTGAAGATTTAAACACCAAGTTTTTGAGAGCTCTGAGTGAGGAATGAGAGACACAGACCTCAATTATACGACACCAGTATGATCTGAAAACAGTCACTGTGGATGAAATCTATGGCATGTTGAAGACTCATGACTTGGAAGTTCAGCAAAGGAAACAGAGGAAAAGCATCAAGACAAAATCAGCTGCCTTAAAAGTGAATGCTAAAGCTTCAAAAGACAAGACTGTGGAAGCTACAAGGAAGAAAAACTATCTGCCAGAATCAGATACTGATGATTCATCATATAATCCTGATGATGATACTGATTCTGAAACTGATGAAAACATGACAGATTCCGATGTCATGTAAATGGCTGCTATGATAGTTAAGGGTTTCAAGAGGATGTAATTCAGGAAGTCTCAGAAGAATAGAATCTTTAGGAAGAAGTTTACTGGAGGAGAGAGGAAGCCTTCTGGAAGAAAAGAAGGGAAAGATGTGAAAGCTGGAAAAGTAAACATGTCAAAGATCAAGTGCTACAACTGTGATGAAACTGACCACTTTTCTACTGAATTCAAGAAGTCAAGAAATGACAAAGGGAAGAACAAAGCCTTGATCACATCAAACAAGGACTGGATGGACTCTACTGACTCTGAAGCTGAAGGAACAAACTATGCACTGATGGCTAGTTTTGATAATCCTGCTTCTCCTGATTCTAAGGTATCAACATCCTTCTTTTCTCTTGATACTGAGGATAAATCTGAATTAAAATCTATCCTTAAATCTCTACATGGTAATTTTAAGAATAAGACTCTAGAGAATGATAGACTTATAACTGAAATTGAGATCTTAAAATCTAGAAATGACCAGTTAGAGTCTGACTTAACAAATCAGATTGAATTGCAAACATAATATGAAAAAGCTAAACATACAGTAAAGATCCTTGAGGCTAGGTACAGTACGTTAGAAAAAGATTTAGAAAATGAGAGAAAAACCCTTAAAGCCTGGACTGATTCAGGCAAAAAGGTTTATGAGATGATCTCAAAGAAAAACTGGAAAGAATGTATTGGCTATAAAGATGGAATTAAAGATGTTGACACTGAAAATGAAATTACCCTTAAGACTCATGTTAAGTTTATTTCTTCAGAAAATAATGAACCCAAATCAACCTTTGAAAAGGGTTCAACGTCTACATATCAGGAAAAGAAAGTAAATGATAAAAATCAAAGTGAGGAACACAAAGAAACCATTAAGACTGTTAAGAAAGAAAAAAATATAGGACTTTTGTCTAAAGGACAACTGAAAAAGAAATTATATGAAGTTACTGATAAACCTCAGATAAAGAGTCCAAAAAGAAACAGGAATGGTAAGCAAGGTGTTTTTAAATATTCCAACTATAAGGTTGCTCCCAATACTCCTAGAAAGACTTGTTTTACCTGTGGAAACATTAATTATCTTACTATTAATTGCAAGAGGAGTAAGAAAAAAGAAAACTGATATTCCTGAGTCTGATGTTAGGGGTAGATTAGCATTTTATAAACCATAAAATCCTTGTTTTCATTGTGGTAATAGTTGGCATCCAATTTACACTTATAGTTCCTATCATAAGCTGTACCATAATTTTTATGAACCTTTTCCGAAGTTTAATAAAACTGCTTATGTGTTTAATTCTGCCAGTTCTACTAAATCTGCTTTTGATAAAACAAATTCTATCAAAGAAAAACCTGTCAGAAATTGATTTTGAATCACAGAGTCTTAAGTTGTTCAAAACAAGGGCCCAACAAATGTGGGTCCTTAAAAATCCTTCTAATTAATCATCTCTCTGATTGCAGGGTAACAGGAAGAACATTTTTGTCTTGGACAGTGGATGTTCTGGACACATGACTGGAAATAAAACCCTGTTATCAGTATTTGAGAGGAAGGCTGACCCGGATGTATCTTATGGGTATGGAAACATTGGACACACTCTGGGATATGGCAATTTGATGATTGGAAAGGTGGTAATAGAAAATGTGGCCTTGGTGGAAGGATTGAAACACAACCTACTGAGCATCAGTCAGATCAATGATAAAGGTTACAATGTGGTGTTCTATGACTCTCACTGTGAAGTTGTTCATATCAAGACAAAGAAAGTTATCTTGAAAGGATACAGACATGGTAACATATATGAAGCAAGGCTGCATGAAAGTCTTGAGAAGGAAGGTACTTGCCTTATCTCTAAGGCATTAGTAGATGAAAGCTGGAATTGGCACAAGAAGCTCTCACATCTCAACTTCAGTTCTATAAATGAACTTTCCAAGAAGGTGCTAGTAAGAGGACTACCAAATATGCTATATTCATCTGATGGTCTTTGTGATGCTTGCTAAAAGTCTAAACAAAAAAGAATATCCTTCAAAATCAAAATAGAATTCTCCATCACTGAACCATATCACATGATACACTTGGATCTCTTTGGACCAGTGAATATGATGTCTATCAATAAGAAAAGGTACACACTTGTAATTGGTGATGATTTCACTAGATATGCCTTGGTTTATTTTCTACAGAGGAAGGATGAAACTCCAGAAATTCTTCTGGATCATGTAAAGCAAATTTAAAATGGAACAAATTTCAAAGTGAACATTCCGAGAAGTGATAATGGCACTGAGTTCAAGAATTCAAAGATAGAGGAAGTTTGCAAGTACAAAGGTATACAACAACAATTCTCAGCTCTTGGTACACCTCAACACAATGGTGTTGTTGAGAGGAAAATAGAACCTTAATTGAAGCTGGCAGAACTCTGCTAGAAGAAGCCAAATTACCCACTTACTTCTAGGCTGAAGTAGTAAACACAGCCTGTTACACTCAGAACATCACCTTCATAAACATACATGGTGTAATTCCTTATCAGATGCTGAAAGAAAAGAAGCCAAGTCTGAAACATCTCCATATATTTGGATGTAAGTGCTTTGTTTCAGAGAACTCACACTGATCAGCTAGGAAAATTTGAATCAAAAGTTGATGAAGGAATCTTTGTTGGATATGCACCATCAAGAGCATATAAAGTTTTTAATCTGAGAACAAATACTGTAATTATCTCCATCAATGTATCTTTTGATGATAGAAAGATTCCTGGATTTGAAGAAGACTCTCATGAAAGGTTGATCTTTGCAAATGAAATTGCACTGCTGGACTCTGCATCAGAATCTAATAAATCATCAATCATTGATGATCTAAATCCTGATACTCCTTCAGATCCTGAAGATGATCAATGTACTGATGAACCTGCACATGCTGAGGGGGAGCAATAGCAAGGTTCAACTGATAGTACCAACACATAAGAATCAACTCAAGGTTCTTCTCAATCTGATCAAACAGAATCCAATGCTGACTCGATATCAGGTGAGCATGAGTTAAGTGTTAATACTTCATCAGGAGATAACAACATTGACTCAGGGGGAGCCTCAAATGCATTTGATGAGGCACATGATTCAGGGGGAGCATCTAGCTCCAGAAGGATATTTCCTTATGCCAGAAAATGGACCAAAGATCACACTCCTGATCTGATCATTGGAAATTCTGATGAAGGTGTAAAGACAAGGAGTGCAACTCAAAATGAATGTCTCTATCACAATCTACTTTCAAAAGAAGAACCGAAGAAAGTAGAAGATGCACTCAAGGATGCAGACTGGGTCATAGCTATACAAGAAGAGTTGAATGAGTTTGAAAGAAATGAAGTATGAAAGCTGGTGCCTAGACATAAAAATAGGTCAATTGTAGGCACAAAGTGGGTCTTCGGAAATAAGTCTGATTCTGATGGAACCATTTTCAGAAACAAGGCTCAGTTAGTGGCTAAAGGATATTCTCAACAGGAAGGCATTGACTATGATGAAACATTTGCTCGTGTTGTTATGCTGGAAGCAATCAGAATCTTCTTGGCATATATTGCACACAAGAAATTCAAAGTCTTTTAGATGGATGTCAAGAGTGTATTTCTCAATGGAGAACTTGAAGAAGAAGTCTATGTTGAACAACCACCAGGTTTTGTGGATCCTAAACATCCTGATTATGTTTATAGACTTGAAAAAATACTCTATGGACTAAAGTAAGCACCTAGAGCATGGTACAAGACCCTTGCTCAGTTTCCACTTGAAAGTGGATTCAAAAGAGGTACAATAGATAAAACCTTATTTTATCTGAATAAAGGTAAAGATTTGCTTTTAGTTCAAATTTATGTGGATGATATCATATTTGGATCAACTAATTAAACACTGTGTGATAAGTTTTCAAAGTTGATGCAATCAAGATATCAAATGAGTATGATGGGAGAGATGAGCTACTTCTTAGGCTTGCAAATTAAACAAACTGATAATGGCATCTATATTAATCAGTCTAAGTACACAAAGAATCTGTTGAAAAGGTTTAATATGCAAGAAAGTGCAACTGAAAGTACTCCTATGGCAACTGCTACAAAGCTTGATCCTCATGAAGGTACAACAGTTGATGTCACAAGCTACAAAGGTATGATTGGTTCTCTTTTGTACCTAACTGCTAGTAGACCAGACATTATGTTTGCCACTTGTTTGTGTGCAAGATTTCAGGCAAATCCTAGGGAGCCACATCTTATTGCAGTTAAGAGAATCTTTCGATATCTCAAGGGCACTACATCACTTGGTTTATGGTATGCAAGGGAAGCTGATTTTGAACTATGTGGATATTCAGATGCTGACTTTGCTGGATGTAAAATAGACAGGAAGAGCACCTCTGATAGTTGTCAATTTTTGGGAGAAAGACTAGTCTCGTGGTTCAGTAAGAAGAAAAAATCCATTTCTACTTCAACTGCTGAAGCTGAATATATTGTAGCTGAAAGCTATTGTGCTCAGTTATTATGGATGAGGAACCAACTCATGGACTATGGATTATCATTTTCTAAAATTCCTATTTACTGTGATAATCAAAGTGCTATTACTATAACAGGGAATCCAGTGGAACACTCTCTCACCAAACATATCAGATATCACTTTATAAGAGAGCATGTCATGGAAGGAACCATTGAGCTTCATTTTGTTCCCACTGATCAGCAGCTGGCTGATATCTTCACAAAGCCATTACCTGAAGCAACATTCACAAAGCTTGTCAATGAGCTTGGAATGGTTAGTTGGGACAAATAATATCTTGTTAATTTTTATTTGGTCAAGTTCTGATGAATGATGATCAAATACTGATATGTCTTAAATAATGATTGAGAGTATTTTATTGGAATTTTTGATGTATTTTATTCTATGCATAATAAATTAAGTGAATTTATTTGCTAAATATGCATGTATGAAATTATATCATCGTCATCATTACTAGTCGGTCTAGGGAGACACGCATAAATAAGATTTTTTTTATTAGATCATTAACTTAACTCTTCAGTTAATAATTAATCAAATCCCTGGTCTCTTGATATTCCTCTCTCTCGGTTATTTAAATCATCATTCATCCTTCAGTCCAATCACATCTTCTCAAACACAACACATCACTTCATTTTCATTTCTCATAAACAATGGCGCATTCCAGCTGGTTCTACTGCTATGACACAAATATTCTGACAATTTTTCGTAATGGTACCCAACTCCATATCACATCAACGCCATTCCACAAGACATCTTGATTCAACTTCCAGAAGTCATAAAAAATGACCTTCTATTTTTTCAAAGAAAATTTCACCTCTACACCATTCGATAGCAAGAGAAAATTATTCGTCTTGCTATCCTCTTCGTTGAAAGTAGGAAGAAGAAGCCCTGATCACCCATCGTCTTCGTCTTCCTGAAAAACACCCTCCGGTTGTTTCTCTTCACCATCAGCTGTGATTCTTAACTATGTATGCATGTGAATGTTCTTAATTGTATCATGTTAATCTTTACATCATCCACTTAAAATGTATACTTTGATGATTGTTTTGATTAAAACTGTGATTTGCTAATAATTTGTGATGCCTTGATAAACAACTGTTGAATTCGAATCGACATATCCTGACAGAAAAGAGGTCTCAAAAGCATGTTCTATTTCAGATTATTAGTGTTAATCAAATTCTAAGTAGTTTATTGCTGAAATTAACTATCTTACTTAATTAATGGTTAATGGTGGATTATCTGATAAACAAATTTCTACAGTTGTGTCTTGACAAATCTGTACATATTTTGTTATTACTTCCGTAATTTACTCCACTGTCAAATTCTATTACTCAGTAATTATTACCTATCCGAAGTCAAATTCACTAAATTACCTTCTTCATATGAATGTGTTATATATAATCCAGAGTAGCAAAATTATATAACCATAAGAACTTCTGTGACACAATTCATCATACATATAGCTTCACTATTTACATCTCACTCATATTCTCTCTCACAAGCTACACACATCATGACATCGTCTGAAGTTTCACCACTCTTCATCCAAGCAAAAATCATTCATGGAAACACATTTGGAACTAATAATTATTTAGCTCTGCTTACACATCACCAGCTTCCACCATCCTTTCATGACATTCAAGATTTCTTACTCCAATGTCCAATTGGGTTTGCTCTTACGAATCCTATCAAGGTGTCATACAGGGCTGTAATGCAGGTATGGAATACAGCTTTGATTAATGCAACAAATACTGACTTTTCTTTTGAATATATGGGCCACAGGTATGAGGTTGATATAGATGTTCTTATTCAAGCTTTGAGATTGTGTGCCTGTGATGGTGCTCCTGAAACCTATGCAACTGAGCAGCTGTTTGATATGCTAAGGACTCTAGGCTATAAAGGAGAAATAACAAACATTGGTAAACTGGCAAGGATAAAACTGAAGAGAGAATGGAATTTTTTCTTTAATTGTATCAACAGGTGTTTCTTGAACAAAACAACAAATTTTGATGCTCTTCCATCCACTTCTCTGAAAATTGGGTACTCTCTTCTTTACTCTGGTAATTTTGATTATGGTAATACTATACTATAATTCATAATTTCTAGGAGAGCAGATGCATCAGGAGTTATAGGGTATACTAGATTTCTACAACTGATTTTCAATTTTCTATGCCCTAATGCTATATTTGATGATGTTGAATTAATTCCTGTTTTTCAAATTTCTGAAAAAGCTATCATTGACCACATTAAAAGGGATGAAAAGAATGAATTTTCAGGACCTCCTTTCCTTCCTAGAGAGGTCAGGTAATTTCTATTAAGAAATAGACCTACTCTTACACAAGTGCCTGCAAATCCTGATGCTGGCACCTCTGTCACAGTTCCTGATGCTGAGAGACAAGAAACTACCCATCTTGTTTCTAACCCAAGCATTTCTTCTTCCAAATATCAATCACACTTAGCTTTTAAATTAACCTCCTCTGATGTCTCTCAAAAGACATCAGTTGTAACAAAGTACAGGCTAGTTAAGAAATCTGTCACATCTGGAAAGAAAGCTAAACAAACCTCACTGAGTGAGAGTGGGAAGAAAGAAGAATGTTTTCCAGTAAGGAAAAGAAGACTGATCATGCAAGATGATTCTAACGCTGATGATCAGATGCCCATTCGGTCTATGTTGAAAACCAAGAAATCAACTGTTGAACATCCTGATGAATCTGTTGACACTACTGGAACCAAGGAGCCAACTACTGATGCTAGTGCTCTGTTCCACAAGCTTCCAGTGATCAAAGCAACTGTTGTGCTCAAGACAGCTGAAAAGAGCAAACTGAAAAGAAAAAGTGAAGAAGTTGTTGGGTACATCAGAAAGAAGAAAAAGACTCAGCCCCTTTCTATGAATGTCAGTACATAAGAACCTAAGTATCAAAGGGATTTAGCAACTACAACACATCCAATCACATAAGAACCATCTTCTCAAAGGGAAGATACTGAAAATGAGGTTGCACAAATCATTGTTGATATTGCTCAGAGTGATCTTCTTGCTAACTCTGATCAACTACTAAAGGAAAAGAAGGCTCATCAGGAGGTATTATTAAAGGTGGATGCAATCATCAATGATCCTATTTTGAGAAGAGCACACAAGAACCTTCACTAAGAATTACTGAAGCAGCTCACATTTCTCAAACTCCACAAGAACCATCAGTTCAAAGTACTGATGCTGGTCTCTCACCTCCTCTTGACAAGTCAAATCCTGATGTTACATCAGATCCTACTGAGTTTCATCCTTCAACTGCAACAGCTACCATTGATGATCCCCTACTGATTGCTAGTTTGCAAAAGCATCTTGATGTGTTGTTTGTTCCTCCACTATCATCACTTCCACTTGAGGATTCACCTTCGGGTATTGCTAATTTTCTCATATGTTCTCATGTTTATATGATTATAAATAGTCTCTTCTTTGAGGTTACCTCTATTTATATGATAAGCATACTACTCTTCTCATCCATCTCTTATTTCTTTGCTAAATATGTGACTGAGCCTTTTGTTTTATTTACGTTTATCCGCTGCGTTTTATGCCTTCGAAACCCAACAATGGCATCAGAGCTACGTGTATAAGGGGCTGATTTGGTTACGTGTTTACTGTATTTTTACAAGTATGCATGTGTGATGAGTCTGCCATGATAACAGTTATGTTATATGAGTCTGCCATGATAACAGTTATGTTATATGAATGATATGATGAATCTGTTAATGATCTATATGATGATACTAGTATGTTTAAGATCTGCCATAACTCATATGTATGCGATCTCTTAAAATATGTATACTGATACATGTTTTTGGTAACTGGGATATGGATAGTGTGTATACTGATACATGCTTCTGGAATAGTATTCTGATACATGTTTTGCTAGTATTCTGATACTTGATTTTGCAAAAATTTCCGCCATCGGGGGGCTCGCTGCCCCCCGAACCCCCCAGCGACCTCACCGCGGAGGTCGATCCGCGTGCTTAGGGTTTCATTTTTAATTTGTGCTTATGACATATGCTTTACTTATTTATTATTCTTGATTGGATCATGATAAGTGATAAATAGTACGTCATCTTTATATGATCTATCATGTTCTTTAATGGTTACTTGAGCATGGTGCATAGTTATGGCCTTAAGACCTTAATTGTAATGGTTTATTCTTCTGGTTTGTAATAAATACGACTTGCATGTCGTTTTCTATTTGTACTTGTTTTATCTCGAATGTAACTCGAGTTCTTTTATAAGTTCATTAGTATAATTCTTAATGTAACATCCAAGAAGGATAAGGGAAATAGGAGGCATCCTATGGAGGCCAAGGAAACAATGAAAGCAATAGAGAAGACATATGTAATAGTTATTTTTACACCATAGACTGACCTTGATCTTTTCATTAGCCTGAAAAGATCACATATGATTGGGCCATAACTATTGCACGTTTACTTTACGCACTTTTCATATGATGTATAAATAGTATGTGTAGAGTAGAAAATGCATGTTTTAATTAGATTAATGATGCATGTATGTATTAGATACATCACCCATGCCATGCCTTTAAACAAGATAAAATCTGGAACGACTCAAGATTTAAAATTAACAAACGATCATGAGATTCTCGTGTTTATGAAACACGGAATAAAATACGAATTTTCTTTATTTCTGACATGGGGCGATTTTGTCAACAACGGGTTCATAGAACTTGTAAGGCTGTGGGTTTTAAGCGAGACCGATGTGACTCCTCCACTACCTGGAAATCAAACCATTGACGAGTATTGATTTGAAGTAATTTATTCAAGGAAAAATTGGGAATCTCTTTATGATGGGATCATGATCATTCTAAATTAAAAATCCCTAAGTAAAAATATTAAGTTTTAATCAGATGCTTTCCAATGAATAAACACTCATTAAATCATAGATCGATAAGGGGAAGGGCTGTCAGTGGCAGGGGACTCCTATCTATCATGGTGAAATGCGACGAATATAAATGGTTATATTCGGACGTTGTATCATTGGGTCTAACTTAACTGAGTCATCATAATAAGGTGAATATAAATGGTTATATTCAACTATTATGAACTTAGAAGCATAGAATTTGGTTAAAAATCTATTAGATAGATAAGATCAATTGTTGTTCACCAAATTATCCAAGAATTATATATTATATAATTGACAACTGTTGTCTACCTAAATAATCATGTTTTAAGGATACCAGTGGTTGACTTAGAACATGACGAAATATGGATCTTGGCTCACTAGAAAGATTTATAGGATATACTTTCCGAATTAATAGTTAGGGCTATTAATTTGATAAAAAAAATAGTGGGAGATATATTATGAATATATCATAATTATATGAACATAAAATTTTAACTCAGACAATCTAATATTTATTTTGCACTTTTATTATTGTAGATACTGAGTAATGGAAAACAACACAAACACACTATCCGTACGTTCAGTCCTTGAGAAGGACAAGCTGACAGGAGGAAACAACTTCCTAGACTGGCAGAGGAATTTGAGGATTGTCCTCAGGCAGGAGCGCAAGCTTCATGTCATTGATATTCCTCCTCCAGGCCCCCTTCCTGAGGGTGCTACTACTGATGAACGAGTAGCACGCACAAGGGATGAGAATGATGCAAATGATGTTGCATGTCTTATGTTGGCAACTATGAGTGCTGAGCTTGAAAGACAGCATGTGCATATGGATGCATATACTATCAATGAGCACTTGCAAAGCATGTTTGCAAGCCAAACTCGTCAAGAAAGGTTCAACACGAGTAAGTCACTTTTTAATTGCAAACAAGGGGCGAGTGAACCAGTTGGCCCACATGTTCTGAAGATGATTGGTTACATTGAGTACCTTGAAACTTTGGGTTTCCCGATTGGTCCGGAAACTGGTATTGACCTATTATGAATTCTTTCAACAACAAATTCACTGAGTTTGTTGTGAACTACAATATGAATGAATTTGACAAAATACCTACTGAATTGTTGCATATGTTGAGAACATATGAGACCAACATGAAGACAGCTGAACCTGCTCCTATACTGATGGTGGGAAATAAAGGTAAGGCCAAAGGGAAGGGAAAATGGAAGGGTAAGAAGAAGATTGGATCTGATTCTACACCCAAGCCAAAGTCAGGTCCAAAACAGGCTTTAAAGCCTAAATGTGGTGGGGCCAAGGGTGAATATCACTACTGTAAGAAAGATGGTCACTGGAAGAGAAACTGTCCAATTTACTTGGAGGATCTAAAGAAAAAGAAAGCAGTTCAGATTTCTGGATCAGGTATTTATGTTATAGAAGTCAATTTGTCTATTTCTACATCTTGGGTATTTGATACTGGATGTGCTTCTCACATTTGTATAAATGTGCAGGGCCTGCAGAGAAGTAGAACTTTGGCTAAGGGAGAAGTGGACCTAAGAGTAGGCAATGGAGCAAAAGTTGCTGCTTTAGGTGTAGGGACTTATTATTTATCTATGCCCTCTGGGCTTGTTTTAGAACTAGAAGACTGTTTTTACGTGCCTATGATTCGCAGAAACATTATTTCTATTTCTTGTTTGGACAAGGAAGGTTTTTTGTTTACAATAAAGAACAACAGTTGCTCTTTTGCTTTGAATGATTTAACCTATGGTGTTGTGCGTTTATTTAATGGTTTATATGTTCTTGATTTAGATAACCTTGTTTGTAATATAGAAAACAAACGACTTAAAATGAATGACTCAAATCAAACATACCTCTGGCATTGTCGTCAAGGCCACATAAATGAGAAACGCATATCCAAATTACATAAGGATGGATACTTGGATAAGTTTGATTTTGAATCATACCAAGAATGCGAATCTTGTTTGCTTGGTAAGATGACTAAAGCCCCTTTCACTAGTAAGGGTCAAAGGGCCACTAAACGTCTGGAGCTAATACATAGTGATGTATGTGGCCCAATGCGTGTAATGGCTAGAGGAGGCTACTACTACTTCATAACATTTACTGATGATTTCAGTAGATATGGATATGTATATCTTATGAAGAACAAATCCGATTCTTTTGAAAAATTTAAAGAATACAAGGTTGAAGTAGAGAAGCAAATTGGCGGAGATGCAAGTATTAAGATCTTACGATCCGATCGTGGGGGTGAATACTTAAGCATCGAATTTAGAGAGTATTTGAAAGAGTGTGGTATTGTATCACAACTCACTCCGCCAGGAACACTTCAATGGAATGGAGTTTCAGAGAGGAGAAATCGCACCTTGTTGGACATGGTGCGATCGATGATGAGTCATGCAGATCTTCCAATTAGTTTCTGGGGTTACACTCTAGAAACAGCGGCTTTCACACTTAACCGTGTTCCTACTAAGAAGGTTCAAAAGACTCCATATGAGATATGGAAGGAGAAATGGTCAGGCATGAACTTTATGAAAGTTTGGGGATGTAAGGCATTTGTGAAACGTCAAGAATCTGACAAGCTTGGACCTAAATCCGAAGAGTGCATTTTTGTAGGATACCCTAATGAAACAAAGGCGTATTATTTTTATAGTCCTTCTGAGCAGAAAGTGTTTATTGCTCGAGATGTTGTCTTCATGGAAAGAGATTTTGTTTCCAAAAGAAATAGTGGGAGAACTATAGATCTCGATGAAGATCGAGAACCGCAAAATAGCATTGAACCTGAAGTGGAACAAGAGCAGAATAATGATAATGCTCAACAAACACAGGTTGTTCGTAGATCTGGTAGATTTTGCCATGAGCCAGAGAGATATAGATTTCTCATGACTCAGTGTGGTGATTTGATGCTCATAGATGAAGATGAGCCTCTCACATACCAAGATGCTATGAACAGTCCAGACTCTAAGAGATGGCTTGAAGCCATGAAATCCGAGATAGATTCCATGTACGAAAACCAAGTATGGACTTTGGTTGATCCATCTGAAGGGGTAAAACCCATAGGGTGCAAATGGGTTTTTAAGAAGAAAAAGGGCATGGATGGAAATGTTCAGACCTATAAAGCTAGGCTGGTTGCAAAAGGTTTCAAACAAATTCATGGTATTGACTATGATGAAACTTTCTCACCAGTGGCTATGGTCAACTCTATAAGGATTTTACTTGCCATTGCAGCATTCCATGATTATGAAATCTGGCAAATGGATGTCAAAACAGCCTTCCTTAATGGAAGCCTTGAAGATGATGTGTACATGACATAACCTGAGGGTTTTGTCGATCCAATGAATGCTGGCAAGGTATGTAAATTGCGTCAATCCATTTATGGATTGAAGCAATCCTCTAGGAGATGGAATATCCGTTTTGATGAAATAGTCACAGAGTATGGCTTTGTTCAAAATGAAGATGAACCGTGTGTTTACAAGAAGGTTAGTGGGAGCTATGTGGCATTCATAGTACTATATGTTGATGATATACTACTAATGGGGAATGACATACCTTCTCTAAAGGCTGTTAAGACTTGGTTAGGGAGCAATTTCTCCATTAAAGACTTAGGAGAGGCATCCTACATTCTAGGAATGAGGATCTATAGAGAAAGATCTAGAAGGATGATCAATCTAAGTCAGAGCACATACATTGATAAGGTTTTGCATCGTTTTGGAATGTAAAATGCAAAAAGGGGATATGTCCCCGTGTCTCAAGGGATAACGATCTCTAAGGACCAGTGTCTGAAATCATTGGATGAGAAGGACCACATGAATAAAGTTCCATATGCTTCAGCAATTGGATCTATCATGTATGCAATGGTATGTACTCGCCCAGATGTCTTGTATGCTTTGAGCATGACAAGCAGATACCAATCTAATCCGGGTGAAGGTCACTGGACGGCAGTTAAGAATATTCTTAAGTACCTGAAAAGAACTAAAGATTCATTCTTGGTGTATGGAGGAGAATAGAAACTCATTGTAAAAGGTTACACCGATGCAAGTTTCCAAACAGACAGAGATGATATTGTATCACAGTCTGGTTTTGTGGTTTATCTAAACCGAGGTGCTGTAAGCTGGAAGAGTTCAAAACAAGAAACAATAGCTGATTCTACAATGAGGGCTGAGTACATTGCAGCTTGTGAAGCAGCTAAGGAGGCCGTTTGGATTCGAAAGTTCATTTCTGATTTGGGAGAGGTTCCATCGACCGCAGATCCCATTGATCTATACTGCGATAATAATGGAGCCATTGCACAGGCTAAAGAACCTAGATCACACTCCCGGGCTAAACATATACTCAGGAGATTTCACCTTATTCGAGAGAGATTAATGAAAGGGGTGATATACACATATGTAAAGTGCACACAAATGATAACATTGCAGACCCACTGACCAAAGGCTTGTCACAGCAGAAGCACGATAGTCACACTAGTTCCATGGGTATTAGATATATGGATGATTGGCTCTAGTGCAAGTGGGAGATTGTTAGTGTAGGTGCCCTAGAGGCAATATATTATTCTTTTATAATCTTTATGTCAGTTGATCATTAAATAAATATATTTATTATGACCTTAATTACTGCGATATTTTGTTAGCATAATAAATGTCCTTAGAATCATGATACAAATTGTATAGTTTAAGTACATGACTTGAACTTGAGATTATATAATATATCATATTCTTAAAGGTCCCTAGTCAAGTATTATTATATAGGATAATAATAATACATAGATACACTAGTATGTTGTTTGACAAGATAACCACATCTCATTGGTTATAAGTATGGGGATACTAAAGTCAATACATAGGTACATGTGAGAGTACATGGTACTAGACAGACCCACAGTGAGATTCTTCATGTTTAATAAAGTCATAAGAAAGACTCACAGTGATAATGGTGTAACGATCCTTTTACTTGAAATCATTATATTTCTATACGAGGATTAATATACTTTGACTACATTAAAAGTTACTTTTGATCGGGTGATGATAAAAGTGGACATCGGGTATATCATGAGTCGTATGAGAAATATGAATGATAGATAAAGGATTTAACCCTCCTATAATTAGGAGAGATATTATTGGCCTCTTGATTGAGTGAGATTATAAAAGCATGACCATGCTCAAATAATGATTTGTCTCGATAATCTACTCATGGATCAAGTAAACCCAGATTAAATGTTGAAGAGGATGACTAAATACATGCCTCGGGTTTAATCTATAATATGTATGGTTAAAGGGATTATATTACATGAAAAACATTAATCACGAAAGGTTTTATCTAATCACGATTTAATTATTGTTTAATTGGGTAACAATGATGTATTACTAGATACCGCTCATTGTTTATAATTTTATTAGAGAATAAAATTATTGCCAATTAAATAATAGCCTATAGGGTCGCACAAATAGAGCACTTAATGGAATAGTTAATTTAAATTATGGATTTAAATTAATTGATGATTATTTGAATTTTATTATAATTAAGTAAGACTTAATTGAGATAATATAAATTCGAATTAAAAGGAATGTTTTTGCCCATAATAATTAAGTATGACTTAGTTATTAATTAAATAATAGAAATTCGTTTTTATTATTTAATCCAATACCTACTAGGGTTGGGCTTTGCTGTTATGGGCCTTTTTAATCAGCCATTATAAATACATAATGATAGGTTAAAGAGGCTTGTACGTTTTTGAGAAAACCCTAGCAGCAAAGAGAGGCAGAGGCAATTCAGATCGTCAAGAAGGAGGCTAGTACATCCATTCCGTAGTCAAATTCGTGAGACGTTCTTGAAGGTGCTCGTGTGGATATCATAGAGGTGTTTCTCCGAGAGGTAGACACAAAACGTGATAGCTAGGATCTCCGTTGAGTTCGTGAAAGTTAAGCTCTTGAAAGGTATGATTCGTTATCTCCATAATCTGCCCATAATTATACATGGATCCTGTTTTTGGGTTTCGAAATTTTTTATAGGAGGGTTAAATCCTTTATCTATCATTCATATTTCTCATACGACTCATGATATACCCGATGTCCACTTTTATCATCACCCGATCAAAAGTAACTTTTAATGTAACTTTTATGATCGTTACACCAATATTAAAAGTTACTTTTGATCGGGTGATGATAAAAGTGGATATCGGGTATATCATGAGTCGTATGAGAAATATGACTGATAGATAAAGGATTTAACCCTCCTATAAAAAATTTTAAAACCCAAAAACAGGATTCATGTATAATTATGGGCAGATTATGGAGATAACGAATCATACCTTTCAAGAGCTTAACTTTCACAAACTCAATGGAGATCCTAGCTATCACGCTTTGTGTCTACCTCTCAGAGAAATACTTCTATGGTATCCACACGAGCACCTTCAAGAACGTCTCACGAACTTGACTACGGAATGGATGTACTAGCCTCCTTCTTGACGATCTGAATTGCCTCTGCCTCTCTTTGCTGCTAGGGTTTTCTCAAAAACGTACAAGCCTCTTTAACCTATCATTATGTATTTATAATGGCTGATTAAAAAGGCCCATAACAGCAAAGCCCAACCTTAGTAGGTATTGGATTAAATAATAAAAACGAATTTCTATTATTTAATTAATAAGTAAGTCATACTTAATTATTATGGGCAAAAACATTCCTTTTAATTCGAATTTATATTATCTCAATTAAGTCTTACTTAATTATAATAAAATTCAAATAATCATCAATTAATTTAAATCCATAATTTAAATTAACTATTCCATTAAGTGCTCTATTTGTGCGACCCTATAGGCTATTATTTAATTGGCAATAATTTTATTCTCTAATAAAATTATAAACAATGAGCGGTATCTAGTAATACATCATTGTTACCCAATTAAACAATAATTAAATCGTGATTAGATAAAACCTTTCGTGATTAATGTTTTCGTGTAATATAATCCCTTTAACCATACATATTATAGATTAAACTCGAGGCATGTATTTAGTCATCCTCTTCAACATTTAATCCGGGTTTACTTGATCCATGAGTAGATTATCGAGACAAATCATTATTTGAGCATGGCCATGCTTTTATAATCTCACTCAATCAAGAGGCCAATAATATCTCTCCTAATTATAGGAGGGTTAAATCCTTTATCTATCATTCATATTTCTCATACGACTCATGATATA
Organism: Apium graveolens; assembly: GCF_009905375.1. Taxonomy (NCBI): domain Eukaryota; kingdom Viridiplantae; phylum Streptophyta; class Magnoliopsida; order Apiales; family Apiaceae; genus Apium; species Apium graveolens. The sequence goes on along the minus strand of NC_133654.1, from coordinate 141,414,416 downwards.
CCCGATGTCCACTTTTATCATCACTCGATCAAAAGTAACTTTTAATGTAGTCAAAGTATATTAATCCTCGTATAGAAATATAATGATTTCAAGTCAAAGGATCGTTACACCATTATCACTGTGAGTCTTTCTTATGACTTTATTAAACATGAAGAATCTCATTGTGGGTCTGTCCAGTACCATGTACTCTCACATGTACGTATGTATTGACTTTAGTATCCCCATACTTATAACCAATGAGATGTGGTTATCTTGTCAAACAACATACTAGTCTATCTATGTATTATTATTGTCCTATATAATAATACTCGACTAGGGACCTTTAAGAATATGATATATTATATAATCTCAAGTTCAAGTCATTACTTAAACTATACAATTTGTATCATGATTCTAAGGACATTTATTATGCTAACAAAATATCGCAGTAATTAAGGTCATAATAAATACATTTATTGAATGATCAACTGACATAAAGATTATAAAAGAATAATGTATTGCCTCTAAGGCACCTACACTAACACCTTTCTATGAGACTGTGTGAAAATACCATATGAGAAAATTAAAATTTTGAGTGGCAGTCTCCTGTACTGGCAAAAGGAGAGGTAGCTTTGAGACAAAAATCTTATAAGTTTTTTTCTCTCTTACTTATAAAGTTTCTTCTGTGAGAACCATATTACTCTTAAAAGTAATATATTTTGTGAGAAGTGATGAGATCACTTGAAAAGAAAAGAGAGATTTAGGTGTTACCAGGTTTCTGTTTCAGGATCTCATCAGCCACAGGCACCTATTGCAAAGGATTTCTCTAAAGGCAAGACAATTATGCCTAGTTCTGCAAATTCTTCTCAGGGTCTGTCTGATTCTGATGATGACAGTGATAAGGATGATTCTGACACAGCTCAGCTTAAGACTGCAATTGATGCATCTAAGAAGTCCAATGTTGGTTCTTCTTCACATTTCAATGAAAATCCTTCTTATTATAGTGCTGATGCTGAGCATTTTCGACAGACTGAATGTGATTTTAAATAAAGACATGCAAATACTTTTATCTCATCTGCTATTATCCTGCAACATATTCATCGGGCCTATGATGAAATTCAAACTCCTGATCTGAAGTTGAATCTTAAGGCCTCCATTATTTCTGTCAAAGAAATTCACTCTGACCTTGATGATATGAAGAAGTCTCACGCTGCTAGGATAAAATTGATGCATTCATGCTCCACACACCTACCTCGGCTGAAATCATGAGTATGAAAATTGTTATTAAAGGTGTTGTTCAATCTCAACACGTCATGGACTCTAGACTTTCCTCTTTGGAAGATAAGGTCTCTTCTATAGCTGACAAACTGGATGCTCTGTTTTTTCTTCTTTCAAATACTGATGCCAAAAAGGGGGAGAAGATAGTTGCTACAAAATGTACACTAGATTCTATTCAGATAAAGGATAAATATATTGATGGTGATAGTGATAAAAATCCAGTTACAGATGTTCAAATTGCTTCTACTTCTCAACAGCCTCAACATTTCAAGAAGACTGGTTCTTGAGGACAAGGGAAGTCTACTAGTGCTCATAAAACTAAGCACAAGACTACTACTGATGCTCCTGAGGCTGATGATGTTACAATCTCTAATTTAGCAGATGCTAAAGGGTTATTCTTTCTTTACAGACACAAGGAAACATGTGAAGAGATTATCTTGTACTACAAAGACAAGAGGTTTGAGCAAAAGAATGCTAGGAGTGCTCTTGGGTCAAAAACTGAAGAATTTCCTGATCTAACAGCTGAAGAAGCAGTTATGCAACAGAAGGAGTTAATGGCTCAAATTGAAGCTGAAGCCAACACTTCTAAAGGAAGAGGAAAAAGAGGCGGAAGATCTACAAGAGCCAGAGGAAGAGGAGGAAGAGGAAGGACTTCTAAACCAAGTCAAGTGACTGCATTTAATTCTGCATTTCTGAATGTCCTATCCAGAGAAGGTTATGTTCCTGTACAAGGACATGAAGGAGCAGAAGAAGTTCAGAAGCCAGAAGAGTTGATTGTTCAAAGAAAGAAAAGATCAGCCACTAACATTGATCAAGCTGATACAGCAAATCAGAATGTAACTCTTGAGGTAGACACAAATCTTGAGGTAAAAGCAGATCATGATGCTGTGAACCTGATAGCTGATTTTGACTCTTATGAAAAGGTGATCAAAGCATTGAATGCGTCAGCTCTTACTACATTAGTCACTCCTCATAATTCAGAGGTTGATGAAAAAGAAAGAGTTGATAGAAGGAAAGTTAATCAAGCATGCAAAGATTCATGATTTGTCTACAAGTTATGCTCCTCTCAGCAAGAAGGATAAAAGATGGAAAGTCATTTATACATTAGATTATCCAAAAAGGGTTCAAGCATGTTGAATTTATGTTAGTAGGGCTAAGGGATTCTATTTCAGAGCAAGAAGATGTTGATAAGTCCGTCAAGAAACCTTATTGGGTGGAATATAATGAAAAGCTGAAACTTATCAAATCTCGAACCAGAGGAGGCATTGGTCATTCTGAAATGGAGGTTCTAAGGTCTGATCTGCTGGATACAAATACTCTGACTAAAAATCTTGGTGAAAGAATTTCTCCTTCACACCTTGAGAAAGTTCACACCTTGAGAAAGTAGAAGTTGTGAAGATTGTTTATAGAAAGATAAATGATAATGATGTCAGAGAAGAGATTATGTACTTTTTGAGGGATGATAAAGTTAGGGGTTTTACCTTGCAGCAACTCTTGATGAAGACTATGACAGAATTGAAATATATTCACTATCTTCTTAGAGTTGAGAACAGTGTCACTAGAAATTGGTCTTTTATAATACTTGAAGTTATCAGAAGAAGATGTTAGGTCACACAACACTGTAGAAGGGGGTTGAATACAATGTTAATACAATTAAATTGATTTAAGAAAAGTTTGTAACAAAGATCAAGTATATTGAATAGACTCTGTTACAATAAGAACTGTTGTTCTCTCTCAGTGATGAACAAATATCACTAAGAGCTGCTAGGTTATAATGTATAATCTTCTCGATAATGATAACACATATAGTGTAAACCCTAAGTCTGTGTTTATATAGTACACAGTTACAAGATAACTTCTAATTGATATGGAATATAATTTTGTCTCCTAAAATATATGAATCAGATATCTTCTACAAGTCTTCCAGTCTTCCAACTCTTTCCATGCATATCTTCTTTTATTTTACTCTCGATCTTCCCCTGTAAATAAGCTTCCCTCCTTATATGAAAGTCTTCCCGCACTTAAGTTCTGATATGACCTTAAGTTCTGATATTAAGTTCTGACTTCCAGTAAGTCCTGATTTCAGTAAGTCCTTTGCCCCGTTGTTAAGTTCTGAAAACTAAACACAATCATATTAGACATGAGATCTCAAATATATCTAACAATCTCCCCCAACTTGTAAATTATGCAAAATATACAAGTTAATAGATTTGATGATGCCAAAAACATTTAAGTACAAATGCAATAAGAGTTTAACTAGATAACTAACTATAACTTACATTCTTTGTAGCTTTTACCAATCTCACTGAGTCAATCTGAATCCATAATGATTCTTGACAAAGCTTGATATCAGCTTTTCGTCTTTAATCCTCAGGACTTGAGACATTATAGTCTTGACTTGCTTCATCTCTTCATTCTGACTTCCAATCTGATAGATTTTAGTCCTTCAAGTAGAGATATGGTTTTTTTCTAAACCATCATTCAGTCTTATTACCCTAGGATGAGAAGAATCTTCATTGTAGCATAGACATTTCTCATTCAGTAACACTTCAAGCTTAGCATAATTCTTCTTCATTGGAGTTTCACTTCCATCATCTTCAACAATATTATGAATGAATTCTGTAACTTTTGAACCAGAAATTCTTGCTTTATATCTGATGGTCTTCAATATGAAGTTTGACCATCTCCTGGTAATATCAGACTTTACCTCTAAAAGGTAATGAAAGAATTGAATTTCTTTCAATGATTTGTTCAGCATATTTGATTCTGACATCTGATATGTCTTTCCATCTTCAAGAAATAGAATCATATTTTCCTTGACATTGTGCTTGTCATGAGCATCCAGTACCACTTGAAAAGAGATAACCTTATCAAGGTGTTTCTGTGTAACATCTTCAAGAGGTATGTCAGTCAATAGAAATGGATCTCTAGTAGCAACTTCAACTCCTATCTTGATCTTTGCTTCATCAGAACCTAGTCCAGCCCTGTCTGTTGGTTCTCTAGCATTTAACCCAATAGTCATGAAAGTAGACAACAATTGGCTTTTCTTTGGATCTGATGGTTTGACATTTTTCCACAAAAGTTTCTTTTTATCAGCTACTTCCATTTTATCTAAATCAACTTGAGCACTGTCATAGATTGATGTCTTGATGACTTTATCAGAACTTGTTGTTTCTGGTATAGATTGCACTTCTTCACTCTGAACAACTTGAGCCTTGTCAGAGGTTGTCTTTGATTCTTCAGAAATCTTCTTTCTTTTCAGAGTTTGAACATCTTCATCTTCAACAAGATTATCATCAGTAACTTGAACCATTTTGCACACTGGCTTTATCAGGATTGAGAAATTTTCATCTCTTATGGCTTGATTGGTTCATCAACTTTTCCTTTCCCTTTGTCTTTGGGATAAATCTCAGTCTGTGATCTAGTCTTGGGCTTTGATGCCCCAGTGTGTGACTTCTCCTTGATCACAATGCCTTTTACCTTAGGCCTTGGAGGTTTCTTTGCAACAGAAGCTTTTGGCTTTAGATTTTTCTTTTCAGCTTTAAATCTAGCTTCTTCCTCCTTGAGATTTTCTAAATCCATTCCTGGATTATGTTTCAGAATCAATCTTCTAGCAATTTCCTCATCAAATGTCTGAATCTTGGGATCTTTGTAGTAGACAGTAGTCTGCTTTCCCTTGAGCTTCAGAGTTTGCATGAACTTTTGAGAATATTGACTTCCACCTTGTATCAGAACATCAGGCTTTGTCATCAGACTTTGCTCATTAGAATTGATACCAGATTTTGAGTTTTAGTACTTGCTATCAGATTTTGAGTTTGAGCAGCTTCAGAACTTGTCTTCTTTTGATTAGAAGATTTGCTTGAAGAAACCTTGTTGCTATGCTCTTTTCCTTGAACTTGACCTCTACCCTTGCTAGGGTTTCCCTGGTCATCAGCTTCATCATCTTTCTTCTTCAGTAATTGATCATTAGAGAATTTGGACCTAACTATCTTCTCCCCCTTTTTGGCATCATCTGATAGTAGGAGTGAGAGAAGAAGTTCAACTGAAGATTGGATCTCATCAAATTGAGCATGTTGAGAAGCTTGATTATCCAGGACCTCAGAGATTTGGGCCTGTTGCTTCTCTTGAGCTTTCTCAATTGCTTCTACTTTCTCAAGTGTAGGTCAGGATATGTCAATTCAAATTTAACATTTGTTTGTAAAATCATTACAAATGATTAGTAACCACAATTTTAATCAAAATATTCATCAAGAAATACAGTTCAAGTAGATGAAGTAAAGATTAACAGGCTTCTATGAGAACATTCACATGCACATAATACGAGATAAACAAAGACTAAATCTTGCAATCAAAAGAAATTTCATTAAAATATCAAAAGAGTATATTTTATGAAATTTGTAGATTACATGCAAAAGATTACAAGATAATCCTAGTCTAAGATGATGAACATTAACAGCCTTGGTCTAAGAAGGAAAGCTTTCGATTAGTTCCTCCTGCTGCTGACAACTAGCACTGCAAGTCAGATGATCCGTTCTTGCTGAAGAATAGCCCCTCTCCGTTCTTCTTCCAAGTGATCAAGATGGAGTTGATAGTCCATCTCAAAGAACAAGAGATTTGTCCGAACCTCTTGTGGAACCAAATTCCATATCTCATCAGGAATGGCAGTGACGTGCCATTCCTGTTCCCAGTCACCACAACTGAACTCAACGTTGAAGTTTTCATAGTTCATAAACATGTTTACTAGAACCATTTTTATGAAGGAGGAAAATAGTGAGAATTAAAAGAGAGAGAATGATTTTGTATGAGAATAAAAGATGATTTGTATGAGATGAAATGTCGGTTAAATAGCCAAAGGAATATCAAGGGACTAGATGAGTGATTAATGATTAAGTGTAGAGTTAATTTAATGAGCGTCTCCCTAGACCGATGTGTAATGATTTAGGCAATATGTGAACAGTCAATAGTTAAAGCAGGAGTTAATGGGCATGGGAAATAAGTAATAATTATTGTGCACATGCAATTTTTCAATAGAAGCACGTTTACCACTAACCCAAATGTTTATGACTGTTTTTATCTCACCTAATTATATTATGATTAATTATGACCATTACAGTATCTACCAAAAATAAGCCAAGTAAAAAATAATGCCACGTAAGCATCAAAGTTTCCATCAGGATTTAATATCAGAACTTGACTATTATCAGATTTTAACAGTCATCAGAACATAACTTCTGTACTCAAAAAGTGAATGTCAGTTTCTGTGATTCTTCATACAAATACTGACTTGTTTCTTCAGAGTTTAATCATCAGAACTTCCATCAGAACTTGTCCTCAGAATTTATGCAAATGACACTTAACTGTTTGTCTAAAATAACTTAATCACCACAGTAATTTTCATCATTCATATGGAGTGAGAGTGTGTGCATTAGAAAAATATCAGATAAAGATTAAAGTCTGATAAACTTCAGTACATCTTAGAAATAAGGCATAACTAAGAAAAGTGCTTAAAATCTGTCATTAATAATGAAGTCTACTATAAGATAAATTTGTGTATGAGTCCACCTCAACTGTTTGTGCTCATTTTATACATATTTTAGAATTCTTTTTCACAGTGGCTTCTCAGTGTAAATGAGTCACAACTGCTATCAGAATTTATGCTATTATCAGAGTATTTTTCCAGTAATCAGAGAATGTGAAAAGTCACCAAGAAAAATTTATTTTCTTTTCTAATGCATATTACTTAATACCAGCAATGAACTTGGGTCTTCCCTTCCACATATTTACTCTAGATCTCAAAGGAGTACCTGACTTTAATTTTATTTTCTTTTATTTTCTTCAGATAAGTGAGGCTTATCAGCATTTAGGTTATCTTTAAGAGTTACTAACATCAGAATTTGACAGATAAGAAGCAAGAATCTAGTTTGTGACTTAGTAATAAGATACACAAAGTAAATTTGACTAAGCTCAAAATCAGAATTTGCTTGTGTTAATGAATTTCCACATAAACAACAAATTCAAACATGGGATTTCTAGTATGTTAAAGACTATAGGTCAGCATCTAGCACAGTAATCCTCATTAGATTGAATAGTCATAGAACATTCAAATCACTATCAGAGAATATAGATCCATATCAGATAACAATCAGCATTTAATGTATTAATAGTTTAAGCATAAATTACATGAAGATAAGACAATCTATAAACACTGATCATAAAGTCTGATGCATGAGAACAAAAACTAAGCAGATATAGAGAAAGAACCTGAAACCATTCCAAGTTCATTTACCAGTCTTGTAAAGGTAGCTTCACATAGTGGTTTTGTGAAGATATCTACTAGTTGCTGATCTGTTGGAACAAAATGCAATTCTACTGTATGTTCCATCACATGTTCCCTTATGAAATGGTACCTAATGCTGATGTGCTTTGTCATTGAGTGTTGAACTGGATTACCTATCATAGTAATAGCAATTTGATTATCACAGTAAATAGGTATTTTAGAAAATTCTAACCCATAATTGTAGCGCCCTCCAGACCCGGGGTATAAGTCTGGGGGTTACGAGCTAATCACCAAACCTGTACAAGCTTATTAATAAATAATAAAGAAATGAAACTAAACCCCTTAACAACTACCAGGACCTTTTTAGGTTGAAATATGAAAACAAGAACCACTAACTACATTTATTACAAACCAACATTTAGAATCTCACAAACTTTCTTTATTACAGACCATTGTCTAACTCATTTTAAACTAAGTTCAACTTTTATTCAAACACACATACTATCTATCAACACTCCACCTGCTCGGGCAACTCAAAGCTTTCTTCCTGGATTGGGATCAACACCTTGGGTATAAGAGGATCCCGAGGCTTGACCCGCTTCTTTACCACTCGTGTCCTGGTGGGTTTCATATTCCTTCTTAACTGAAACAATAAGGTGAATAACAACAAAAAGGGGTGAGCCAAAATTGCTCAACAAGTCTATAAAATATACATAATGTTAAAGCAATATAACTGAATCCGTATCCCAGGTATATCTGCAAAGATATAACCTCATAAAAATTAAAAGAAGGTCATTGCTGGCAAATACAAACGAACTACACTGGACTCAAGTTCGCAGCTATACCCTGCTGATCAGCCAGGATACAGTGCAGATCTATATCTCACTATATAGATCCCGTCGGGCACCCAGGCACTACGGCCCATCTCAAGGATCCGGTTATGTCTCGGTCCTTAGGATTACGTAAACTTAATCCCCAAAAGTAATGTTATCCAGTCCCTGGAATAGCAACCGCTACAATCGGTATACTTTGATATATTCTAATCACCAGAATATATCAATAATTGTGAGTAACAATTGGAATATGAATAATAAATTCAAATGAAAAGAATAATTCAAGAATCGAACTGAGATATGAATAAAGGAATTAAAGTAATGCAAATGTAATAAGAATCTGAAGAGAATATCACTATTCTGGAAAATAGAATAGAGGAGAAACTTGCCTTCTGAGCGATTTACTATAATTAAATCACTTCCGTCTATCCCCTACTTGACCTGTCATGCTGGCTTAGTTTCTGTTAGCAAAATAGACAGGTTAATTCATTTTGTACTTCGGTTGCACCTTGAATCGACTTTATTTTGTTCCTACTATCTACCCATACGTTTATAACCAACTCGAATATTACATATAAGCAAGTAAAACTCGATTAACCACATAATACACATAAGCACATAATCATTTTTATAGTTAAAATAAATTTTAGAATCGAAATCGACTCGCTGATTGCTCCGTTGATCACCTTCTGCTTCATTTCCCATTTTTTCGGAATTTTTCGAACTCGTCTCGGTACGCATTTCGACTGATAATCAAGCAATCAATAAAGTCAACTAATTTCGAGAAGAAATTAGGTCTTCATATTATTTTTAGTGAAAAGAATTCATTTTTCTGAGTCAACAGGCTTTCGTTTCGCTCAATTCGGACTAACGGTTGAATTATTATCAATTAAACACTGATAATTCAATTTATTATTCAATATAAATAATTATTGCTAATTTTAAAATCCCAAAATAATTTTTAAATAATTATTTAAGAAAAATCAAAGTCAAAAATAATTTTTTTATAATTTTTGGAGTTAAAATGAAGAAGTTATGATTTATCGAAAATTATGTGACTAATTATCGAAATAATTAATCACTTTTTTAAATATTTAATAAATAAATAACTAATAAATAATTATTTACTAATTTAAATAATTAATCCCTTATTATTAAAATTAATCACAATTTATTACAAATATTTACAACTTATCGTTATTTATTTGATTAGATCGATTATTTACAAATAATCAATCGATTTAATTAACTGATACGCTATTTATCGAATAACTATGAATTACTCGAATTATAAACCAACTCAACGATCAATTACTCGCATAATTACGAATTACGCACTATTCTCGAATATTACCCAACTAATATATTATTATTAGAATTTAAACGATTCGTTAATCAATTAATTATCAGTATTTAATTATACGATACGAACAATTACTGCAATATTATTCGAATAACTAACGTTCGAATAATAATTCTCATTATCGAATCACTATTCATAATATTACTAATTATTAGATTATTAATCATATTATTTAATTATTTTTAATCCTTATTTATTAATTAATTACCTAACTATTAATTAATTAACTAATTATTACTTAATTAGATAAGTAATAAATAATTAGATAAATTATTAAATAATTAAATCCGAATTTATAATTTAATAAAATAATTCAGAAATTAATAATATTATTTTTCAAAATTCAAAACTGATTTTTATATAATTATTAGAATTATTAAAAAATGATTTTTATATACTAAAATATAAATAATTAATTAATTAATCAGAAACACAAAAACAAAATCAGGGTTCGGGTTTTTAGGATCAAACCAGGGTCGTTTCCCGGGTCGACCCCGGGTCGGGAAGAACAGCCGTCACCGTCCCAGAATCCAGCGACGGTGACGGTTTCCGGCGAGGCGAAAATGGCGAGCAACGACGACGAAACTCAGCTTTTCAGGCACGGTTCTTCTGCGACTTCGTTTCCCCTTCGTTCCCAGATCTCCTTCGTCCTCCTTCCTCGTCGAGCATCACCAGAGATGAAGAACACCGCCATGGCGGCAGTTCTCCAACGAGCTCGCAAACCACAACCAAACACTACGAAACCTATGTCGTTCGACTCGGTTTTTGACGATCTAATCATTTCCAGTAACAATAACATCAAACAAACAACCATAATCAAAACCCGAATTCAAGAACTTAAACCCGAAAATATAAATTTCTATTCGATCAATCAAACACGAAAAACAACTACATAATCGAAAAATAGAGATTATAAGCTTCAAAACGAGTACTTACACTAATGATTTGGACTCCGGAATCACCTTCAAAATCAGCTTTGATTCTCAGCTTGTTCTTCACCAACACAAACCCTAATTCCTCTTCTGCATTTTCTTTTTATTTTTCTGATTTTTTTATAATTAATTAATAATTATTTACTGAAAAATCAACTATTTATACTATGTAAAATAATACCCCTAAACAAAATTAAGGGTCTAATTACACTCTTAATAAAAATATTTGGCCCTAATTTCCATAATTTTTGGGTATTAAAATTTAATTTATAAATATTTTATATATACAATATATATGCAAAAAATTCCCAAAAATTGTGAATAATTCAAAAATACAAAGAAATGGTATAAATAAAAGTCCTATAATTTTATAAAAATAAAAATGTGATTTTTGTGGGGTTTTTAACACCCAATGGGGCCTGGAAAAGTCATTTTTCGTAAAACGAGAAAATTTATAAAATATCTAGATGTTCAGAATATTGCGATTGTAAAAGCCGTTTGATGAAAAATAAGGCCCATTATTTTATTTGAAATACTGGCTTTAAAATTATTGTTTGGGTCATAAAACGTTTGAAATGAAACCCATGAATACGATATAAAACATCTGAAAAATACCTTAAAAATACAGAAATGATACGGAATACACGTAACACATAACAATTAGGGTTTAACAGATAATCACACATAAATGACATATTAATACACATATTTTATTATAAATATGATATAATACAACATAAATTTCCCGGTCGTTACATTCTCCCCCCCTTAATAGGATTCTATTCTCAGAATCTTCTACGCAAACAATTGAGGGTATTTCTCTAACATTCCACTTTCAAGCTCCCAGGTTGATTCTTCAACCACTGGGTTTCTCCACAACACTCGCACTAAATATACAGACTTATTTCTCAACATTTTCTCTTGCCGATCTAAAATTCTTATCGGCTCCTCTACAAAAGACAAATCAGGTTGGATATTTATCGGTTCATACTCTATTACATGCCTAGAATCAAGATTATATCGCTTAAGCATTGACACGTGAAATACATTGTGAATATGTTGCATATGAGGCGGTAAAGCTAATTCGTATGCAAGCTTTCCTACTCTTTTCAAAATTTTAAATGGTCCGACGTATCGTGGTTTCAATTTACCCTTATTGCTAAATCTGGTCAATCCTTTCCATGGCGATATCTTGAGTAATACATTTTCTCCTTCCTGATAGTCCATATCCTTCCTAGCTTGATCTGAATATTTGCGTTCCCTGTTTTGTGCTGCATCGAGTCGTTTCCGAATAAGTTCAATCTTTTCTTTCGTCTGCTGAATTAATTCTGGACCTAAAATTTTGCGTTCTCCAACTTCATCCCAGTGTACTGGTGATTTGCATTTTCTCCCATATAGTGCTTCATACGGTGGCATTCCAATGCTGGCGTGATAGCTGTTATTATAAGAAAATTCTACTAGAGGTAGATGCTCATCCCAACTGCCTTCAAAATCGATCGCACAAACTCGCAGCATGTCTTCAATCGTTTGAATAGTTCTTTCACTTTGCCCATCGGTTTGCGGATTATAAACGGTACTCATGTTTAATTCGTTCCAAGGCATTCTTGAAATTGTCTCCAAAACCTTGAGTTGAAACGAGGATCTCGATCAGATACGATAGATATTGGAACTCCATGTCGCATCACAATTTCCTTGAGATACATGTGCACTAATTTGTCAAGCAAAAATCTTTCATTAATTGGTAGAAAATGTGCCGACTTCGTAAGTCTGTCAATGATTACCCATATCGCATCATGATTTGCCTTAGTCCTTGGCAGTCCTACTACGAATCCATCGCTAGATGTTCCCATTTCCATTCTGGAATGTTTAACGGTTGCAATAATCCGCTCGGACGTTGATGTTCCGCTTTAACTCGCTGGCAGGTGTAGCATTTACTCACCCATTCTGCTATTTCCTTCTTTATATTCGGCCACTAAAAGTTTTCTTTTAGATCGCGATACATTTTTGTGCTTCCAGGATGAATGGAATACTTCGAATTGTGCGCATCTCGCATTACTTCTTCTATTAATTCTGCCACGTTAGGGATCCAGATTCTCGATGCAAAGCGTAAAATTCCTTCATTATCTTTCTGAGTTGTGATCTCTTCCCCCGTTAGGTCGTCATCTTGACTCATCACTTCATCTTGACAACGGCGAATCTTTTCTAGCAACTCCGGTTGGAAAGTCATAGCATAAATAGTTCCTGCAGATTTATTGGGAATACGAATCTCGATTTCTAATTTGTCGAATTCCTTGGCCAATTCTTCGCACGAAGTTAACCGATTCAATCTTTCTTTTCTGCTTAGCGCATCCGCTACAACATTTGCTTTTCCTGGATGATAATTGATTGTAACATCGTAGTTTTTAATCAATTCCAGCCATCGACGTTGTCGCATGTTCAATTTCTTTTGCGTAAAGATATATTTCAGACTTTTATGATCCGTGTAGATTTCGCATTTTTCACCGTAGAGATAATGTCTCCAAAGCTTCAATGCAAATACGATCGCTGCCAATTCCAGATCATGCGTAGGATATTTCTGCTCATGGGGTTTAAGTTGTCTCGAAGCATATGCAATGACGTTACCGTGTTGCATCAATACACATCCTAGCCCGCGATATGAAGCATCACTATAAATGACGAAATTTCCTTGCTCGTCTGGCAATACCAATACTGGTGCGGTCACCAACCGATTCTTTAACTCTTGAAAACTTTCTTCACATTTATCATTCCATTCAAACTTTTCACTTTTTCGAGTTAACTTGGTCAGCGGCGTTGCTATTTTTGCAAAATCTTTGACAAATCTTCGATAATACCCTGCCAATCCCAAAAAAACTTCGAACTTCTGTGGGTGTCTTCGGTCTTTCCCAATTCAACACAGCTTCAATCTTCGCTAGATCGACTTGGATGTCTTCTCTACTGATGATATGCCCTAGAAATTGTACTTCCCTTAACCAAAATTCACATTTTGAGAATTTTGCGTATCATTGCTCTTTCCTCAGAATTTCCAAAACTATCCTCAAGTTTTCTGCATGCTCTTCTTCTGTCTTGGAGTAAATCAAGATGTCATCAATGAATACAATCACGAACTTGTCCAAATATTTCTTGAATATCCTGTTCATCAAATCCATGAATGCTGCTGGCGCGTTTGTCAAACCGAATGCCATTACCAAAAACTCGTAATGCCCATATCTCGTACAAAACGCAGTCTTTGGAATATCTGCAGCTTTAATCTTCAATTGATGATAACCTGAATGTAAATCTATTTTCGAAAACCATGCAGCTCCTTTTAGCTGATCGAACAAATCATCGATTCTTGGTAAAGGATACTTGTTCTTAATAGTGAGCTTATTCAATTCCCTATAGTCGATGCACAATCGCATGCTGCCATCTTTCTTCTTTACAAATAACACTGGTGCACCCCATGGGGATACACTAGGTCGTATAATGCCTCGGTCTAGAAGATCTTACAGTTGCGTCGACAATTCCTTCATCTCAACTGGAGCCATTCGATACGGAGCTTTCGAAACTGGTTCTGTACCTGGTGCTAAATCAATCATAAACTCGATTTCTCGATCTGGCGGTAACCCTGGAAGCTCGTCTGGAAAGACGTCCGGAAATTCACATACAACTGGAATTTCTTCTATTCTAGGACTTCCTTTTTCAGTATCTAACACGTAAGCTATGTACGCCTCACATCCTTGTCGAAGCAATCGTTTGGTCTGCACAACAGTGAGAAATTTATCCTGCTGCTTTTCACCCTTGAATATTACCGTTGCATTTTCCGCAGTTCGCAATTCAACTTTCTTATTCGCGCAATCTATCTGAGCCTTATGACATGCTAACCAATCCATTCCCAAAATGATATCGAATTCTCCTAGCTTAAAAGGAACTAAATCTACAGAAAAATGATGTCCAGCTATTTCTACATCACACGCAGGACATACTCGGTTACTGGAACTTGGTCGTCATTCGCTAATTTTATTATTAACGTCTCGCCCAACCATTCAATTTCAGAATGTAACTTATCAAGAAATTCTTCAGAAATAAATGAACGGGTAGCTCCAGAATCAATTAATGCTTTTAAACCTACGAAGTTCACCAAAAGCGTACCTGCAATCACACTTGGATTGTGTACTGCTTCTTTCATGGTCATGTTAAAAGTCCTTGCTCTGGGTTGATTCGGCGGGGGTGACGGAGGTAATGCCAATACTTTCAGAATACTGGCTGCCATTGCTGGTCCTTTATAATTCCTAGTGATATTCCCTTTCTTTCCGCATTGATAACAAGTGATTTCTGCTGTTTTTCCTGTCGGACATTCGTTAGAGTAGTGCCCTTTCTGCTTGCATTTGAAACAAGTCACATCTGCTTTATACATACGTCGGTATGCTTACGTCCACAAGTTTTGCAATACGACACTGGAACTTTAACAATTCCCTGCTGGTTGGAGACTTGGAAATGATTACTTGCTTTTTGTGTACCCTGTCCTATCCTTTTGAAATTCAGATTTGCCCGGGCATGAAATCCCGGCTTCCTGTTGGAACGGTCTTGGAAACTTCTCTGTCCTCTGTCTCGTTGAGATCTTTCACTTTCCCCTTCGATGATCAAAGCTTTCTGGACTACATCAGTATATGTTGCTAATTCAAAAACTGCAACTTGTCCCCGTATCCATGGTCGTAATCCCTCTTGAAATCTCTGCACTCGTTTCTCTTTAGTGTCTACCTGTTCTGGAACAAACCTATCCAATTCATTGAATTTGGCTTCATATTCTGTTACAGACATACTTCCCTGCTTCAGCTCTAAAAACTTAATCTACATCTGATTCCGTACATAGCGAGGAAAATGCTTTTCTAAAAATAACTCTTTAAACTTGTCCCAAGCAATAACATCTTCACCCTCTAAAGCCTTCTTAGATTCCCACCAATAATTTGCCTCTCCTTTCAACAAGTAACTAGCAAAATCAGTCTTCTGGTCCTCACCTACCTTCACTAGTACAAAAGCTTTCTCTATTTCCTTTAACTAGGTGGTAGCTTTAATAGGATCAGTAGACCCATCAAATTCTGGAGGTTTAACTGACTGAAACTGCTTAAAAGTACCAACAGGTTGAGGCTCAGGACGAGGTGGCTGTTGTAACATTTGTTGTTGTATCTGTTGTTGCTGATGCTGCATCTGCTGCTGCATCATTACCATCTGTTGTTGCATCAGATGGAATATTTGGTTCATGGTTTCATTAGTCTGGTCTTCGGAATTGTTGTTAGAGGTCTCAGCCCCAGTCTTTCTTTTTGGTGCCATCTTCTTCTGATAATAAAATAGATGATATTTATTTAACAGTTTAATAAACAATTGACAGTATGTAAGAAAACAATTTATCCGGTATTAATAACATGATTTATATAAAGAAAACAGTTGCTGAATATAAAAAAACTAGAAATGTAAGCAGTTAAATAAAATGGTTGTCCTTTCATTCATTTCATTTTCATTTTTTTTCAACATGAATTATAGTATAAAAGACTGTAAAGAAATAAAGTGAAAGTAAATGCTGTAAAACTGGAAATACTGAAATTTAAATAAAAGAAATTTGAAAAGTTCAGTTTATATATATGACACCAGCCTCAGGTGTAAATGCTTGATACAAAAAGTCTCGCTCCGCTGAAAGTCATCGGGGCTACAAGTCATACTACTACTACAGGTCAAAATCCTACTACAGGTTAAACTACTAGTACACACATACACACTACTCACTAGGTTATACTATGCTGCCTCTATATACATCTATACTCTGAAGTCACTGTCTCAACTATCCCTGTCTCAGAACCCAGGAGGAATACGCCTAAGTTCCTCTCTAAGTGCCTGGACCAAAGTCTGTGCCAAGCGGAAAACCCTGTAGAACTCTACAAAAGAAGGAGGTCCATCATGAGTCAAATCATCCAGCTCCCAAGTAGCGCTCATCAACACCGACTGCAGTCGCTGCCTCATATAGTAATCTGGCTGTAGGGCCGCTAACGGTCCTCTGTCCCTCTGATCAAAAAGATGCATAATCTCTCGACACTGTGCCCGCCAATACTCTATATCATCCCTCATAACTCTATACTCATGGTATGGTACCATGTGCGGCTGAGCAACCTGACCTACTGACTCCTGGGAAGGAACCCTCAGAATACCTGCACCCGGCTGTGGTAAGCCTAGCTGTAGATCCACCTCATGCTCTCCCATTCCCCGACTGGAATTATCTGAACTATGTCTGGCTCTGGGGAATGCACTGGTATAGAAGGTAACAATGGTGGTGGTGGTAACTCCTGCTCAATACCCGGTATAAACTGATGCTCAATAGGTAAAGGAACTATCAGCTCGAAGAACTCAAAAAGATCAAACATCTCTATGGGGTCATGAACTATCCCCTGAACTGGGGGTACCGGCTCCTGTGGCAATGGTGGTGGAGGTGGTAAAGGAGGAAACATATGCTCAGATACTGGAGGTATGACTGGTGCTGTTAGTCCAGTGACTGTCCTCTCGGAAGATGCAGAATAACCAGAAGATGCCATTGGATAATACACCAAAGAAAAGAAAAGGTCACTAAACAATCCTAAGATTTTATACTTTCCTATTCTAATCTGACCTAAATCCTAACACTATCTTTCCTAATTTGACTATCCCTATCTTATGTGATCTCTCTATCCTATCTTAATCCTAATGTTCTTGTTTTCAGGGACCAAACCTACAGCTCAAATACCAAACTGTAGCGCCCTCCAGCCCCGGGGTATAAGTCTGGGGGTTACGAACTAATCACCAAACCTGTACAAGCTTATTAATAAATAATAAAGAAATGAAACTAAATTCTGGGGGAAGAACAGCCGTCACCGTCCCAGAATCCGGCGACGGCGACGGTTTCCGGCGAGGCAAAAATGGCGAGCAACGACGACGAAACTCAGATTTTCAGGCACGGTTCTTCTGCGACTTCGTTTCCCCTTCGTTCCTAGACCTCCTTCATCCTCCTTCCTCGTCGAGCATCACCGGAGACGAAGAACACCGCCATGGCGGCGGTTCTCCGACGAGCACACAAACCACAACCAAACACTACGAAACCTATACCGTTCGACTCAGTTTTTGACGATCTAATCGTTTCCAGTAACAATAACATCAAACAAGCAGCCATAATCAAAACCCGAATTCAAGAACTTAAACCCGAAAATATAAATTTCTATTTGATCAATCAAACACGAAAAACAACTACATAATCGAAAACTAGAGATCATAAGCTTCAAAACGAGTACTTACACTAACGATTTGGACTCCGGAATCACCTTCAAAATCAGCTTTGATTCTCTGCTTGTTCTTCACCAATACAAACCCTAATTCCTCTTCTGAATTTTCTTTTTATTTTTCTGATTTTTTATAATTAATTAATAATTATTTACTGAAAAATCAACTATTTATACTATGTAAAATAATACCCCTAAAAAAAATTAAGGGTCTAATTACACACCTAATAAAAATATTTGGCCCTAATTTCTATAATTTTTGGGTATTAAAATTTAATTTATAAATATTTTATATATACAATATATATGCCAAAAATTCCCAAAAATTGTGAAAAATTCAAAAATACAAAGAAATGGTATAAATAAAAGTCCTATAATTTTATAAAAATAAAAATGTGATTTTTGTGGGGTTTTTAACACCCAATGGGGACCGGAAAAGTCATTTTTCGTAAAACGAGAAAATTTATAAAATATCAAGATGTTCAGAATATTGTGATTCTAAAAGCCGTTTGATGAAAAATAAGGCCCATTATTTTATTTAAAATACTGGCTTTAAAATTATTATTTGGGTCATAAAACGTTTGAAATGAAACCCATGAATACGATATAAAACATCTGAAAAATACCTTAAAAATACAGAAATGATACGGAATACACGTAACATATAACAATTAGGGTTTAACAGATAATCAAACATAAATGACATATTAATACACATATTTTATTATAAATATGATATAATACAACGTAAATTTCCCGGTCGTTACAATAATCCAGTAATTGATTCTTCATCCAAATAATCTGTGCACAACAGCTTCCTGCAGTAATATATTCTGTTTCTGCAGTTAATGTGGAAATTGATTTCTGTTTCTTGCTAAACCAAGAAACTAGTCTGCCTCCAAGAAATTGGCAGCTTCCACTAGTGCTTTTCCTGTCTATTTTGCATCCTGCAAAATCTGCATCTGAGTAACCTATTAGCTTAAAATCTGATTCTCTAGGATACCATAATCCTAGATCAGCTGTACCCTTGAGGTACTTAAAAATTCTTTTCACAGCTATTAGATGAGGTTCTCTTGGATCAGCCTGAAATCTTGCACAAAGACATGTAGCATACATGATATCAGGTCTACTTGCAGTTAAATAGATTAAAGAGCCAATCATACCTCTGTAGTTAGTAATATCTACTGATGAACCAGTTCTTTATCTAACTTGGTTGCATTGGCCATGGGAGTGGATGTAGTTGAACTGTCTTGCATTCCAAATTTCTTGAGTAAATTTCTGGTGTACTTTGATTGATAGATAAAAGTACCTTCTTCATTTTGCTTGACTTGAAGTCCAAGAAAATAACTAAGTTCTCCCATCATACTCATTTGATATCTTGACTACATTAGCTTTGCAAACCTTTCACAAAGTTTGGCATTTGTAGAACCAAATATGATATCATCAACATATATCTGTACCAAAAGTAAGTCCTTTCCATGGTAGAGGTAGAACAGTGTTTTATCAATTGTACCTCTGTGAAATCCACTTTCTAGAAAGAATTGAGCTAAATTCTCATACCATGCTCTTGGAGCTTGCTTAAGGCCATAAAGTGCTTTGTCAAGCCTGTAGACATGATTTAGAAATTTTGAATCTACAAAGCCTGGAGGTTGTTCAACATATACCTCTTCTTCCAATTCTCCATTGAGAAAAGAACTTTTCACATCCATTTGAAAGACTTTAAACTTTTTGTGAGCAATATAAGCCAAAAATATTCTTATGGCTTCCAATCTAGCAACTGGTGCAAATGTTTCATCATAATCAATACCCTCATATTGAGAGTAACCTTAGCAACCAGCCTTGATTTGTTCCTTATAATTATGCCATCACTGTCAGTTTTGTTTCTGAACACCCACTTTGTGCCAACATGGATCTGTTCTTTGGTCTTGACACTAGGGTCCAGACTTTATTTCTTTCAAATTCATTCAACTCTTCGTGCATTGCTTGCACCCAATCAGCATCTTGAAGAGCTTCTTCCATTTTCTTTGGTTCAGTCTGAGATAGAAAAGAATGATAGAGACATTCATTTGATGTTGCATTTCTAGTTCTGACACCTGCTTCAGGATCTCCAATTATCAAGTCAGATGTATATGATTTTGTCCACTTCCTTGCAGATGGAAGTTGTTTACTAGAACTGGATCCTCCCCCATGATTCATGATGTCTCCATCAGCATTTTCTGATGCTCCCCCTGTAGTTATGCTCTCTAAGACTTCAGAATTTGAGTTAGATCCTTCAGGATTTGAAGAATCAGAGTATCTAGAATTATCAGAATTTGGCTCATCAGAACTTGATAAATCAGAACTTGAAGAGCCAGTGACAGGTTCTGATGCTTTTTGAGAGTCTTGAGTTGTGGTAGGATCTTCAGCTTGCTCCCCCTGGATAGGTGCATTTTCCTTTGGAGTTGTTACCACAGTTTCAATGACATCAGAACTTAACCCGTCAGAACTTACAGGATCAGAGTTTAAGTCATCAGAATTTACAGAATCAGAATTTAAATCTTCATTTTAAAATCTCAGCTCATCATGATCATTGAAATATTCAAGTCCAGTAATTTTCTTATCATCAAAAGATACATTGATAGATTCCATGACAACCCTTGTTCTTAAATTGTAGACTCTAAAGGCTTTTGTGGAAAGTGGATATCCAACAAAATTCTTTCATCAGCTTTTAGATCAAATTTTGACAGCTGTTCAGGATGAGTCTTAAGAATAAAACACTTACATCCAAATACATGAAAGTAATTCAGATTTGGCTTCTTGTTCTTCACCATCTCATATGGTGTTTTTCCATGCTTGTTTATGAGTGTAGCATTCTGTGTAAAATAAGCAGTCTACACAGCTTCAGCCCAAAAGTAGGTTGGTAGCTTTGCTTCATCAAGCATAGTCCGTGCAGCTTCATTGAGAGTTTTGTTCTTTCTTTCTACAACTCCATTTTGCTATGGAGTTCCAGGTGCAGAAAATTCCTGTTTGATTTCATGCTCTTTGCAGAACTCTTTCATGATTAAATTCTTGAAATTAGTGCCATTATCACTTGTTATAATTTTAAAAGAATCTTTGACCAACTTAACCAGCTGTCTGACATGATCAGTTAGAGTAGATGCAGTTTCATTCTTCTTGCGCAAGAAATACACCCTAGTGTATCTTGTGAACTCATCCACTATAACCATAGCATATTTCTTCTTTGCAATAGACATAACATTGACTGGACAAAATAGATCAACATGTAGTAGGTGATAAGGCTCAAGAATTAAAGATTCAATTTTGCTCTTGAAAGAAGATTTTCTTTGTTTTGCCTTTTGACATGAATCACAAAGGCCATCAGGAGCAAATACTAATTTTGGAAGTCCTCTCACAAGATCTTTCTTTACAAGCTCATTTATGTTGTTAAAATTTAAATGAGAGAGTCTATTGTGCCAATTCCAGCTTTCTTCAATTGATGCTCTACTCAACACACAGATTGCCGAACCATCAAAACTTGTTGAAAGTCTGGCTTCATAAATGTTACCATGCCTGTAACCTTTCAGAACCACTTTGCCTGTAGAATTGCTTACAACTTCACAGTGTTCTTCAAAGAAATCCACATGATAAGCTATGTCACATATTTGGCTCATACTTAGCAGATTGTGTTTAAGTCCTGAGACAAGAGCTACTATTTCAATGATGACATTCCCAAGATTGATATTGCCATATCCCAGAGTTTTTCCCATGTTGCCATCTCCATAAGAAACTCCTGGGCCAGCTTTCTCCACAAAGTCTGATAGCAGGGCTTTATTTTCAGTCATATGTCCTGAACATCCACTGTCAAGAACTAGGATGTCTTTCCTGTTGCCCTGCAATCACAAAGACCACTATTGGTTAGTTTTATGGACCCAGGCTTGCTTGGATCCTTTGGCCTTTTTAAGTTTTTTAGGATTTGTAGTGGATTTAGTTTCAGAGTTTATGCTAAGATGATGTTTATCAGAGTTTATATCAGACTTTGCATCAGACTTTACACTAGAAGGAATAATACTAACTTTCTTTAAAGAAGGTTTTATTTAATAATAATCATAGTACAGACTATGATATTCCTTACAAGTATAAATGGAATGCCATAAACTACCACAATGAAAACAAGGATTTTGTGGCTTAAACCTAACAGACTGACTCTTAACTCCTGATCTAGGAGGTAAAGAGTTTATATCTTTATTTTTCCTCCAAAAAGAAGCAAGATGGTTAGAGTTTCCACAACTATAGCATTTCTTTCTAGGAGCATTAGGAACATGCATATAATTATTGCTTTTGTTCACACCTTCCTTTCCATTCCTATTTTTCCTAGATTCCTTTACCTTGTTGACATTCCTAATCTCTTTCAGCTTATGCTTAAGCTGCTTCTTTGTCATTAAGCCTATGTTGACTTCAGCTGGTTTATCCTGTTTTAATTTGTCAGAATTTGACTTATCTTTGACTTCTGTCACAGACTCTTTCATCGTTTCAGAATCAGACTTTACAGTTTTTGCTACAAACTTAACAGGATTTACCTTTGGCTTAGCAGTCTGTTTAACAACAATTGGCTCAATTTGTTCAGTTCCTTTTTCACTTTTATCATCTCCATAACCTAAGCCCTCTTTCCAGTTTCCACTACTTAATAAATTCTGAGTTGTTCTGCCAGAGTTAGTCCAAGTTCTGATAATCTCTCTTTCCTTTTCTAAGTCAGCTTTTAGAGATTCATTCAATTTTAACATTTCATCTCTAACATATAAAGCATCATCCTTTTGTTTCTTAGTTTGATGAAGAAAAACTAACTCATTTTCTAAATAATCATTTCTCTTTTTATAAGCAAGATTTTCAGATGTTAATCATTCACATGTTAAAGTTTGATCTCTATAACTAATAAACATGGTTTTAAGATATATTATCAACTCAGTAATATCATCAGTATGAAATGCATAAGTTGTTTGAGGTACCTTTAATTCAGCAGTTTCAGGACTGCTATCAACATTTGCCATCAGGGCATAGTTCACCTCATGTTCAGAATCTGAAGTGTCTGTCCAGCTTTTCTTCTTTGTGACAAGTGCCTTGCCTTTGTCACTTTTTCCTTTCTTGCAGTCAAGAGATATGTGGCCTCTTTCACCATAATTGTAGCATTTGACATTTGAGTTATCTCCTCTGTCAGACTTTCCTTTACCTTCAGACTTTCTGAACCCTTTCTTATCAGAACTTCCACTTTTCTTGGAAAACCTCTTGCCTTTTCTGAATTTCCTGTAGGCTATCTTTGTGATACCCTTCACCATAAGAGCACACAATTTCATCATCTCTTCATCAGCAACCATCTCAGGTAAACTTTCAGTTTCCGAATCATCATCATCAGAATATGATGACTCTGAATCAGATTTTATGATGAAAGCCTTTCCTTTACCACTTTTTGAGGCAGCCATTTTAGGAGATTCCTCCTCAGCCTTAAGAGCAACTGTCCTTGACTTTCTTCCATGCCTCTTGCTCCTTTGATCCATCTCAAGTTCATGAGTCTTGAGCATACCATAAATTTCATCAAGAGTAGTTTCAGTAAGGTCACAGTTGTCTCTTATGGTAGTAGACTTCAAATCCCAATTTTCAGGAAGAGCTAAAAGGAATTTAAGATTTGAATCTTCAAGATCATATTCCTTGTCCACCAGTGACAGATCATTCAAGAGTTTGGTAAACCTTTCATATAAATCAGTTAATGACTCATCAACTTTTGAGTCAAAGTGCTCATACTCTTGAGTGAGTATAGTCCTCCATTTCTTCTTGATTGAATTAGTTCCCTGGCATCTTGTCTCCAAAGCATCCCATATCTCTTTTGCAGTTTTGCAATGAATTACCCTATTTGACATGACATTATCAATGGCACTATGCAGCAAATGCCTTACCCTTGCATCCTTGGCAATAGATGAGATGTCTTCAGTTGTATACTCACCTTTCTCCTTTGGTATGGTCTTTGCTGGTTGATCATCAACTACAACAGAGAGCTTGGTTGGCTTATGTGTCCTTCATTAATTATTTCAAGGTATTCTGGATCTATAGCTTCCATAAACATAGCCATCTTCACTTTCCATATGGGATACTCAGAAGGTCTCAGTATGGGAACCCTAATAGTCTCATATCGACTGTGGGTTTGAATCTTTTGAGTTTCTTCAGTTTTGGTGGGCTTGGTTGGAGTTTGTGCTTCTTCAAACATGATTGTTTGGATCTTTACTGTATGTGTGTTAACAGATAAGCTCTGATACCAAATTTTAGGTCACACAACACTGTAGAAGGGGGTTGAATACATTGTTAATACAATCAAATCAATTTAACACAAGTATGTAACAAAAGATCAAGTATATTGAATAAACTCTGTTATAATAAGAACTGTTGTTCTCCCTCAGTGATGAACAAATATCACTAAGAGCTGCTAGGTTACAATGTATAATCCTCTCGATAATTATAACACATAGAGTGTAAACCCTAAGTCTGTGTTTATATAGTATACAGTTACAAGATAACTTCTAATTGATATAGAATATATCTGTCTCCTAAAATATATCAATCAGATATCTTCAACAAATCTTCCAGTCTTCTAACTCTTTCCATGCATATCTTCTTTTGTTTTAGTCTCGATCTTCTACTATAAATCAGCTTCCTTCCTTATATGAAATCTTCCCGCACTTAAGTTCTGATATGACCTTAAGTTCTTATATTAAGTTCTGACTTCCAGTAAGTCCTGATTTCAGTAAGTCCTGATTTGCCCTGTTATTAAGTTCTGAAAACTAAACACAAATCATATTAGACATGACATCTCAAATATATCTAACAGAAGAGTCATGACAAAGGATGATAAATACAATGGTGATTATGTTCCTATGTACAGAACTTATACTGGTCAAGAAATGAAGATGGAAAAGGGAGCTACAGTTCTAAAATTTTTTCTCAACAGTCCTCAGTTATCCTTCAGTCCTGATCATGAAGATGTCAGTTTAAGCTTTATATTGATTGGTGATCTTGAGATAAACAAAAGCTCAATTTCTAAACAAAGATTAACCATCTATTAGCTTGGAGAAGACACTGAAGAGATGAGAGAGTTGAAGAAAAAGTTTATTAAAGTCCTTCAAGACAAGGAGAAAGAAAGGTCGAAAAACTTTCTAAAAACAACTGTCATTTATCTGAAGATACTGAAGTGATCTTTACTCCTTGTACATTTTGTAATTGGTTTTGGCATCATTGAGAATGGAATTTGTGCTTCATTGTATTAAGCATAAATTGGGGGAGATTGTTTCGTACTGATTCTCAATGATCAGAAGCAGCTCAGGATCTGGATGTGTTCGAGTGTCATCAGTGTTTGATATGTCATCAGGATTTGACACATCATCAGCATTTGTATGTCATCAGTATCTGGAGGCAGTCAGCTTAGAATATTTGTTATGTTCCTTGTATTGTGGAATAGATATCTCTTACGTCTGAGTTATAGGACTTTATCTATTCAGTTGAAGATATGTATCAGTCTTGGTTAGCTATTGATAATGCATATCTTAGATTAATTAGCAGCAGCTGTGTATCATATAAACATAGTTTAGGTCATCACATAGTGAATTAACTTGAGCATTGTACGACCTAGCAGCTCTCAAGAACATCAGTATTTCTTGAGAGAGTTTGTAACAGTTTTTATCAGAAATATAAAGAACTGTTATATTTTTATTACTTGTTCGAAATATTTATACAATTGTATCCAACCCCCCTTTAACAATTGTATCTCTACTGGGCAACATATGTTTATCATGATCATGAGATGTATTATATGAGTGTGTGGAATCAGGATAAGTGTGCATGAAAGATACTACACATGGCATGCAAACAGATTTATCACACTTAAAAACTTGAGGCATGTTATGCACATAAGAATTCTTAATATTGTCTACTTTAACCTTTCTACAAGCATGACTAAGGTGACCCGCAGAACCATAATTATTACATAACTTCCTAGGGCTATTAGTTCCTATCCTGCCATTTATACTTTTATTCTTCTTAGTCTTGGAAGTAAAACCTAGTTCAACAAAAGATAAGTCAAAGTCACTAGCAACAGACATTAGTTTTTTTACCTTTTGTCTCCTTGAGAGCTCGAGATCCTCAACAAGCGTCTCATGATGGATATAAAGATTATCTTCATCAAAGGGCTCAACAGTAGCATTCTTAAATAGAGGCTTCTTAGCTTCTTTAAGAACATGAGGTGTACCAGAGGGATTAACAAATTTCTCTAAAGGCTCATTTTCAACTACTCGTTTCTTAGAAGCTTTTCTAAGTTTGTCGTAGTCTAGGCCTATTCCAACCTTTCCACCTACTACTTGATCAGCTATGAGCTTCTTAGCAATTTTTGAAAAATTAGTAAAAGCATGTAATTTAGTTTCTAATTCTGCATTCTTGTTCTTAAGCTCTTCCTATGTCTCAAGGTGCTTAGTAATCGTAAGCTCTAAATATTTATTGGTTTGCTTAAGATTCTCAACACTGACCCTATCTGTGATGGCCTCAACCCCGGGGTCAGAGGCTGACGTCACTAAAATATAACAAACCACAGTTATAAACTACTAATTTAATATTATTATACCAACAAGACCCCAAAACCAAGATCTGATACTGGTTTAAGTATTATTTAGGTCACAAAACCAAAAATATTTATTCAACAAGCCTAACACTCTAACTTATTACAGCAACTCATCGGACCACATGGTCTGATACAAACTCCCTCAGAGGAGCCAGGTCCTGAAGGGGATGAGACTCGGTTCTGCCAATGTCTGATGGATCTTCTAGACATCTGCAATATATATATATATATATACAAAACAAGCTGTAAGGGTGAGCAATCATTTGCTCAACAGTACCACTATATGAATAGCAAGTAAAGAAATTCATAAAAATAGTTATAGGAACGGAAATCATAACTCGTTTACAAAAATAAGTAAAACAGGTATAAACTGGATCTCAACAACTAACATGCTCTATAAAAACGTATCATCGGTTGTGTGCTGTGTGAATACCAGAGTCCAATTTTAGCATGCTATTTTCATTTATAAATCCACTGTTCCATTACAAGAAACACAAAATCATCTGTTCTAGTTACTAGAACCACTAAACCAAAATCAGATATATATTTGGACGAATCCTAGGGACAGTTGATCAGTCTATCCCACCACAAACATGTTCCAGATCTCAGAGACTAGCTAGTCTCTGTCACGCTGGACTAAGCAGTTCCAATAAGGCGCGCAACCGACTTTGCCACTTATACAAACCTGTTGGATCGTTACGGGCCTCTTACGCAACCATCCGATATCTGATCTGTTTTATCTAGTTTCTAAAACCACTTATACCTATATCTTTTAAAACAATTATGTCACAGCACACTATCCAAAACCTTTCCAATTTTAATCGTAATCTAGAGACAGTCATTTTTAGAATTTACTCTTCCCCAAAACACAATTTAAACAATTATTTTTAAATACATGGGATACGTAACTTAAAATGTTATATTCCACTATGTAAATTAAATCAACAATTATTCAGATATACCGAACTGTAAAAGATTAGTTCAGGGGTACTTGCCTTGCGAAGCTTTTCAACTAACACTAGCTCGACTTTAATCTGACTTTAACTTTCGAGTCCTTCGACTGGAACCTAAAGAATCGAAATATCCTAGGTTAGACGACCAGTTATGCTTGACATATCCTCGTTAGACACTTTACCCAAATGATAACGAATCCTGACTCGTACTTACATGTAATAATAATACACGTAATAATAATACACGTAACAATCAGGGTTCATTTAGTATTTATTTATAAATATATACGCTCGACTCATTTTTCCGTATTTAAAATTATTTTCAAAAAATTCAGACAACGACTCCTCTATTTATAAGCCTACCCGTCGAAACATAATCGACGTCAAATTCCCAGCAAATCTCAATTCACAATTCATAACTCGATACGACTCATAACATAAATATTTATTTACATTCAAAAATAGTTATACGAATCATTTTATTTGTTTTATATATTTATTTATTTATTTTATTTAGGACTCAGAACGTATCATCACCGTCCACCGTCGACTCACCGAAGTTCATCATCGACGGTGGCAAAATTTTGCGAATACCCGATAAATTTTTGGGTTTCCAACACAAAACTTCGTCGATTATTTTAAAATCATTCCCGCATGAATAATTAATATCATGAATATTATTCAAACAATTCCTGCAGAAAAAGGAAATAAAAATTTAAGATTATAACAATTAAATCCACTGCACAAAGTCGACCCAACAAGGCCCAACACAAGCCCAACAGAAAAGCCCAACCGAAAAGCCCAATAGAAAAGAATACCAACCACACACGCAACCACGCACCTCCAACACACACAAACACAGCCGACACACACACACAATCATGAACACATACACACATAATCACGAACACACACACACATCAAATATATATATATATATACATATAACCATAGGAACAAAACTGGAATCAATCGAAGTAACAACCGAACCACGGCCGGAAAGTTCACCGGAAAGGGAGGAAGAACCGGGGAAAAGGAATACAGGGGAGAAAAGAAAAAGAGAAGGGGAGAAACTGAGAGAGAGTGTGAGAAAAATGAGAGAGAGATAAGAACAGAGAGAGAGATTGATGTTGCGGGATGAAGAAGAAGAATGGGGGGGTTGATTTTTTTCCTTTCTAAGTTAACACTCATCTGAAGAACAACACATGTCCAACTGTTCTACCAGCATTTGACACGTTTCTGTGGGTTATAATACGTATCCCCACCTCGCTTCTTCTGTAATTCCGGTTCGCTTCCCTTTAAAATAACGAACTAGCTACACACCAAAACTTATCGAAAAATTACAAATTTAATACCAAAATTCTTGGAATATTCATGAGTTGATAAAATAAAAAATATCAGAATTTTTAACCCATTTTTGAAGCGCAACTCATACCCGTATTTAACGATTTAACAAACAAACGTGCGTGTGAATTTAATCCCAAAAAATTTCCAAAATAATTCTAAAATTCTCAAAATATTAAAAACTTAATAAAATATGACTTTCATAATTTTTGAAGAATTCTGAAATTAAATACTGATTTTACAAAAAAATGAAATCAGAAAATCATTTAAAGATAAATAATTAATGAAATATCGATTCCTAACTTTTATAAAATCCCAAAAATAATTATTTTTATAAAACCATAAAATAATTTTGTAGACAATATAAATATTTATGAAAGTAAATCCGCCATAAAACCACTTTTAAAAGTGAAAACAAGGCAATATGGCTCAATAATTAATTATACAAATAATTCCCACACACCAATAATCACATATAAATAATAATAAAACAACACGCGTCTCACAGAACCCATATGCATATTTTATTTATTTAACCAATCAATAATTACATATTTACATAACACAAAAAAATATACGAGTCATTATAGTCTTCCCCCTTAAAAAGATTATGTCCCCAGAATCTTAATTACTTAAACAAGTGAGGATTTTTGTCAAGCAAATTTGACTCTAACTCCCAAGTGGACTCTTCTACTCGAGGATTTCTCCAAAGTACTTTAATTATAGGAATAGACTTATTTCTAAGCACTCGCTCTATACAATTTAGGATCTAGATTGGTTGTCAGGACCCCAAATTTAATACAACAAAAGTTAATATTAAAGACATACATTAAAAACGTGACATGTTACAATAATTATCCAAGATCGCTAGGTTTAGTGTTTGAAAAGCCCAACTACTAACTATTACAAACCAAAAGTAATCTATTATATCGCATCTCCCACTGCTGGATCACTTAACTACCTGAGCTCGCATATGGTACAGGGATTGGTTCGATGATTCTCCTCCGGTGGACTTACGAGCTATCTGTTTCATTTTAACCATTATTTCCTAGCTGAAAGATATAAAGGGAAAGAAGGAGCCAAATTCTCAACAAGTTCTACTAGAAAAAGATAATAATAGGGTAGAACAGTTCATAATTTAAATAGCATGAGAATGGCATCATCATTTTGAAAACAATCTTTTAATCAAAACTCATTTTATGATGCTATAGATTACATTCGGTGATCAGCCGCGAAATAATCCCGAACCTCGCTAGGTTCTAAACAATTATGGTGGGATCCCAAGGCAGCTTTTAAGCCTCAAATAATAAGTGTGGAAAAGACATGCGTCTTAGTCCAGATCCACTAATCTCAAGAAAACATTTTTGTCCCTTTGACAATTCAATTTTTAAAACTGTGCATTTTATAAGAATTTAGATGCCAAAATATTAACATTTCAAAAGCTCTTTAAGCATGGAAAAATCATATAGGTATTTAAGGGATTCTAGGCCAAATTCAATAACAATTATACTAGGACAAGATTTATTGCCAAATGAATTGAGTCAGCAAGGATGAGTGTCAATGATTTATCAACTAAGGAAGAAAGTATTGAAAAAGAGTTATAACGATAATCAATGAAAGTAGGGGTGTCTGATATCAAGTGTAGTAAAGGGCGTACACAAAGTTTGGATATGGAATAAAGGATAGTTATCAAATAATAAAGTTCAAGGGATTCAAATTACAAGAAATTGTCAATAAAAAGGAAATACTGAAGCAATACTAGAATCAAGTTCAGGGTATACAAGAGAATGAAGAATGCAGGTTAACCAAGATATTTCGTAAAGGAATTCATAAAGGTTCACTTAGGGTTTACGAGATCATAGGGTGACAAAGGAAATAGGCAATGGAAAAAAGGGTATGAATCAATCAAGTTATTGTAAACGATCAAACAGGATTCAAGAACAAGTTATCACAAGAATCAATATTAGGGTTTCTCAAAAATCAATAACAGGTTCACAAGGAACAATAACAGGGTTTCTCAAGAATCAATAACAGGTTCGCAAGGAACAATAAAAGGGTTTCTCAAGAATCAATAACAGGTTCGCAAGGAACAATAATAAGGTTTCTCAAGAATCAATAACAGGTTCGCAAGAAATAATAACAGGGTTTCTCAAGAATCAATAACAGGTTCGCAAGGAACAATAATAGGGTTTCTCAAGAATCAATAACAGGTTCGCAAGGAACAATAACAGGGTTTCTCAAGAATCAATAACAGGTTCGCAAGAAACAAGAACAAGGTTTCTAAAGAATCAATAACATGTTCACAAGGATTAAAAAGGATCACTACTTTACCATGGCATTAGCGATATCAATTCATAAGAGAGAACTGAGTTGCTTGCTTCAACTTAAATGATTTAATAATATTAAATAAGAAAGTTTGAATACTTGCTATATATCAAGAAAGGCGCAGGACACATGCAATAATCATAAGTTGAAATAGGTAAATACTTGCATCATATCTCAAGAAAGGTTTACGACACCCGCAATATATATAGAATTGGCAAGGGGATAACACTCGCTATATATCAAAGAAGTCTGGGAACACTTGCCTTAAGAAGGCTTAACCAACTCTCGTCTTGATCGTGGGAGCAACTAGGAGCACTACTCAACTTTGATGGCAAGCTTACTATCTTCTCTGAGCCTACACAATAATATTAAACCTCATCAAGATATATTCTTACGAATCCCATCCCAGTTATAGAAAATTTGACTCACATTGGCACTTAGGCCTATTTACACATTCGACTATTTAGTAATCATATTTATGCTCCAAATAATAATTTATGATCAATTAACACATTTAATCACATAATATACAATAGTTTTATAATGGTGCACTATTGAGTATTGAATGATCTCACTCAACCAACACAAATGACTCGAAGTGCTTAACTAGTCTAGTGCAACCCAAATACCTTTCCAAATTTGAAGTGCCTTTACTAGCCAAACCCCATTTCACTTAGCCACACCTATGGCCTAACCTTCTACTGACCTCTTACTAACAAATAAACTCAATAATCAACTCATGCCTCACCTCTAAGAATATAAAAGCTAAGTGCAAAGACAAAGTGTTCCTAAGTGCAACTCTTAGGTGACATCGAATGGTACTAAGAGACAATGATCTCCCTTCCACTCAAAGTTTGCCCCAAAAATTACTACACTGGAATCTCAGGTGCTAAATCTAACTTGTGCACTTGGAATGACACCAAGGCCCAACCTAGGCCTCCTTGGGCCTACTCTCAAAGACGGTTCTCCCCTGTCCTAGTGACACTCAAACTGCCCTGATTTGAACTCACTTTATACTCTTGGTTTTAACTATAAACCTTTGAACTATGGCTTGAAAAACCTCCCACATACTCCCTAGTATCAATGCTAAATAAGGCCTAATGAGGGCCTACCAATGACATCACTTTCTAAGCTTAAAAGTGATCCTCACTCAAACTGTCTCTGTTCTGACCAGAAGTCATGATTCGACTTGTGCACCTAACTAAATGCGTTTATTTCTTACATTTCTAGCTTCTGGGATCAACTATAGGTCAAGTCCTAACTTCTGATGGATTAGGCCTCCAAATTCCCAACAAATGCACATTCAAAACTAAGATTTTCCACTTGAGTTTGAACTTACCTCTTACATGCAAGATCAAAATATTCAATAAACATGTATATCTCTACAAAAATATGTATGGAAGGAGTTTATCAAATTTAAGAAGGTGGAATTACACTTGGAATCTTGATTTTTGAAAATGAAAATGAAGAGGAGTGTGTGTGTGTGCTTCAGCCGAGTGGAAGAAGGAGGAAGGGAAAAGAGAGAGTGGTGGTGGTGAGTGGAGTGTGAATGACCCTTGAATCTCTCTCTCTCTCTCTCTCTATCTCTCTCTCTTTTGGTTATCACATGCACACAAGTTAGTGGAGAATGCAATTACCACTCTACCCTTGATCCTACAACTCTACTACTTTGCATGCAAGGCTAGATTAGGAAATTTGTAAGCTTTAGATGAGATAGTGGGGTAGGAAATGACATAACTACCATTGTTTTGAATTGTGAGTGGAAATGCATGCAAGGGTAATGAAGTAATCTAATAATTATTAATCTAATTAGATACAAGAATATATTTTATAAATAAACCCATAAATCTATAAATTACAAAAGTGACATCATAAAATAGCTTAGAATTTTAGGGAATTTAATAAAATATAATTCAAAATTTATTTCTCCAAACTCTTACCATCTTTACCCACTTATTTCTAAGACTCTTTTCTTGCCAGTCGAGTATTTTGACAGGTTGCTCCACATATGACAAATCTTTCTGAATTTCTAACGGCTCATACTCTATCACATGCTTAACGTCTGGATTATACTTTTTAAGCAAAGACACATAGAATACGTTATGAACATGCTATTATTGAGGTGGTAGAGCTAGCTCGTAGGCTACTTTTCCTACTTGATTTAGAATCTCAAAAGGACCAATATAACGAGGTTCCAATTTTCCCTTTTTCCCAAATCGGGTTAAACCCTTCCATGGCGACACTCAGCAATACGGTTTCTCCTACTTGGAAACTCACATCCTCTCGGGAGGGATCTGCATACTTCCTCTGTCTGTCTTGAGCAGAAGTTAGTCTTTTCTGAATTAAGGAGACCGTTTCCTTCATTTTCTGAACCAATTCAGTACCAATAACTTTTCCTTCTCCTACCTCGTCCCAATTTGTCGGAGATCTGCATTTTCTTCCATATAAAGCTTTATATGGAGGCATTCCGATATTGGAGTGGTAACTGTTGTTGTATGAGAATTCTACAAGTGGTAGGTGATCATCCCAACTTCCCATGAAATCAATTGCATAACTGCGCAACATGTCTTCGATTGTTTGAATAGTTCGCTCACCTTGACCGTCAGTTTGTGATGATATGATGTGCTCATATTTAGCTTTGTGCCCAAACTTTCCTGAAACTGTCTCCAGAATCTTGAGTTAAATCGTGGATCTCGATCCGAAACTATCGATACCGGTACGCCGTGTCGTAACACAATATAACACCCCCAAATCCGGGGTCGGGGATCCAGGTTGTCACGAGTTCCATTTCCCTTAATAACACCCAATCTTAATAATTAATCAACTACTCTATACTGTGACCCCACAATAAACACACACACCACACGTTATAGTCTCAGAGATGAACATCCAAAAATAATCACAAGTCATTTTATTCCACAATTATATGCCAATACACCTTAAAAGGGTTTCTGAATAAATTTACATTTCTTTGCCATTATTATAATTCATAAATATACATAAATCTGGTACATCAAAAGTTGAAGCCTAGCCTATTGGTAGTTCCTACCTCAGCTACAGCGACATCAATGCCTATAGGAAACTGCGGAACGTTTCCTATCCGCTCGCGAATTGGGAGCTTGGTCCTGTTCATCTTTTCTATCTGTTATTGTGTGATGAAAGAAGAAAGCAAGGGTGAGCAGCAAGCCCACCAAAATAATATGTATAATGATTTACAGTATATGAGCCTTCTCATAGTACTCATGAAAGTCTTGGTCAAAAGAAATGAACCAAGCTTGATATCTTAATGTGATGAAGTCGCAAAATATTCAGTATATATATATATATATATATACTTTTCAAAATCTTGGAAGTCCTCTTCCATGCATAATATACACAGAGTTCCAGTTTATAACTGTATAAAACTATCGTTGCAAGGTGATCTCATATATCTAACCTTGTCTCAACATTTTTCTGAAAATCTTTGACATGCATAAGATAATCATTTACTACATATAAGTTTAAAAGATGAAGTTACAAGATACTCCAATATACTTATATCTTTTTCCAAATACTACTTGAACTACCACCGTTCAAGTTATAATTAGTTGAAAAGTTCATCACATAGATGAGACTACAAGATAATACTTGAATAGATTCAATCTTTAAAATATCATCAAAATAAAATGAAGTTATAAGATACTTCATTTGATACAAACATCATTTTGAAAACTTGACCCTGCCAACACTCAACAATCGCCCAACCGTAGCCTTTCTATCAAAGTGCTCTGGGTAGTGTTGCAGAAATATCCAATTGGATGATGAACTCATTACGGGAGTTTGCCGCGCCAGGAAGACCACTTACGATGATCAGTCGTAGTAGTGCAACTCCACCATTTTCTACATGTAGAGGAGAACCTGTCGGATTTACTTGTCAACCGAACACTGAACTCCTAAGGAATGGACCGCCTTAGCGGAACTTCCAGGCCATTTGGGCCAATATAATAAGGCTGGGCCGGCGCTACTCGACCACTTACGCCACTCCTAGTTCAGATAAAATCCATGACTCTGAAACGTAAAGCTCGTCCCCACTTTCCCCAAGTAGAAACTTGTTGATACGGCTCCACTAAGAAATCGTATCTAGTTGGAAAGGAAAACTCACCGATATTTCCCAGGCGATGCCTGTTAATGGATTAACTTGTTCCAAGAATTTTACTTCCCGAGTGTTGGGTAAGTAATCAAAATTCTTTTATCAAGACAGCAACCTTGTTGCGAATATAAAACACACCACAGAGCCGGATCCCTCAGGTTTTGAGCGAGAATTTAAATCCCCTTCGAAAGGAGGATCTTAAATATAAAAATGAGTTTTGGGATCCGCCCTAACCTTTAAAATCATTTTGAAGACTCGAAAACATTTTTAAGAATGTTTGGAGTGATGCTGATTTAACAAAATAAATCAGTCCCAATATATTAGAAAATATCTGAATATTATTATTTAAATAATATTCCCATAAAGAATAATCTTTATAAAAATAATTGAAGTAGAAGTTGTAAAACTTATACTTGAAATGAGTATTAACTAACCAAAGATAAGTTTGATTATCGACACCTTATTCTTTAATAAAATAAAGAATAAATCTCAGCAAATAATCGGAGTCATAGATCCTCAAATGAATATTCAAATAATATTCAATAAATAAAATAAGCTGAGTCATAAACCCTCGAATGAATATTCGAAATAATACTCAATAAATAAATAAGCTGAGTCATAAGCCCTCGAATGAATATTCGAAATAATATTCATTAAATAAAATAAAGTTATCGAATAAACCTTATTCGATTAATAGTTTTGAAAACTATAACCATATATATATATATATATATATATATATAATCTACTCGGATCCTCGACTCCCGGTTTTAGAAAATGTTTTCACCTTTGGGTCCCTATACTAAGGGTATATGCAAATTACCGCTATTCTCTAGCATAGGTATTATCAACTGAACCAACAAATATATATTTCAAGAATATGAAACAGGCATGCATATATACCATATCACATGCTACAATATATCACAAGAATTTGCTAAATAACCATTATGCATCTATCACAAGATAATGCATGTACAAATGTATACATCACAACAACAGTATAACGGATAGAAAACTTGCCTGAGCGACTGGGGGTTACGAATGGCTCGGGATGAGTCTGGTAACCTATAAACAACAAGTAAGTTGGAATTAAACCAAATTCACTTGTAAATCTATACTCTAACCAACTTAGACTCTAACGCTCGTTTTGCGCTTACTGATTCTCTTAAGTCACTCGAGTACCCTCGGCTCCACCATTTTTTAATAAATTACCCATTACGAGTTTTAAGGCGATTCCTTCGCGAGTGTCTTACCAACTGCCTAACACACTTAAAATAATTGATTCATACACTAATTAACCCTTTTTAGGTCTTTAACCTATGTTTCAAAGTAAGGCGAGGGGTAATGTTTCGTTCGCGAAATGTCGTTACTTAAAACGACCATTTCTCCTAAACCGTACATCGGAATCAAACGAACTACATATCAAAACGAAGCTCGTAACATGAACTATCTAAACATGGCAATGGTCAAAATCTATCAGGGAGTTCTCGGGTCCTAATGTTATGAACAAAAGCAGTCTAAAGTAAATCGGACATTACGACGGCTATGTTTACGCGATTTCCCAAATTTAAACCATTCCAAATCCACCACAATTCAACCCCAATTCACAACCCAATCAAAACTCCATCCAAACTACATTACAACAGCCCCAAATCAACC
The DNA here is from genome assembly GCF_009905375.1 of Apium graveolens. NCBI lineage: Eukaryota > Viridiplantae > Streptophyta > Magnoliopsida > Apiales > Apiaceae > Apium > Apium graveolens. The sequence goes on along the minus strand of NC_133654.1, from coordinate 141,377,417 downwards.
CATTATAATCAATTTACTTAATCTTAAAACTTGAATTTAAACTATACTACATTCTTTAACCAAATCATAAGATTTCAACAATCCATTCACCACCATTCCAACCCAACTCTTAAACCAACAATCACTAAGCTACTCTAATACCATATCAACCAAAATCATCCTAATATACAAAGTAAAGCTAGGGTTTGGAGATGATATACCTTCCTTGAAGTGGTGTGAGTAGCTAGGAAGCCTTAGGAAGCCTTGAGGAGTCTTAGGAATGCTTGGATCTTAAAGGAAAAGCAAGAAAAATCAAGTTAAAAACCTTGAAATCACTATTCATTGTCTTCTTCATTGATTTATTGGAGAAGATAGAGAATGAATGGGATTCTTAAACTCATAATATAGCCATAACTATGCATAAGGAATACTAGGGAATTATCTTACCAATTTAGGAAGCTTGGATCTTGGATTTTGAAAAATTTTACCTTTGAAAATGCAAAAAGCCGAGAGCAATGTTCTTGGTGATGAGAAATAGAATTTTGTTTTGGTAAAAAATGATTTGTTTTGGCTTGGTGGATGTAGTTTTGTTTTTTTTTTGGTTAATTACCTTTTTAGCCTTGAACTTTGTCTGGTTCTAATTCAACCACATCTCCTTCCTCCCTATATCATGCTTATGTCATGCTCATGATGTCATCCTCCCCTCTTTGTCCTCTTCTTATTGGTTGGGTGACATCATCCTCTCTAATCCCTTTGATTAACTTCCTAATTGTTTGCCTAATGACCGCTGATCTGTTATACGGTTCGCTTAACTTTCGTTTTCGTTTATCGTTTGAGGGATCATACCCGGGATCTTATAACTTAGGTTCCCTTAACCTTTCTCAATATATTATATTCCTTTTATGATCCTCTCTTATAATCATTTAATTTAAATCCTTTTTATCCTGTTACCTTATACTCAATTCTTTCCGTATCTAGTGGATTTCCGGGAAAAATCAAAGTGTTCGGAATTGGATTCTGACGATCTTTACATACACTTATATACCACATAGAGTACTAATAATATCCCAGAAGATCAGTAACAGAACCCCTACATAGTGTAGCATGAAAAGTTTTCTCATTCAGCATAATCTGCAAAATCACTATTCATAAGGGTTTCAAAAATTTCCAAAAATTGGGGTTATTACACACAATTTCGCGCACGTACATATGGACCAACCTATCCAATGAAGTTTTTTCATTGATTGGTAAGCAATGAGCCGATTTTGTGAGGCGATCAACTATAACCCATATGGCATCATGTCCGGATTTTGTTCGAGGCAATCCCACTATGAAGTCCATGGTGATATTTTCCCATTTCCACTCAGGAATCTTCAATGGCTGAATTAATATACTTGGTCTTTGATGTTCCGCTTTTACTCTTTAACAAGTGTAGCACTTGGAGACCCATTCTGCAATCTCTCTCTTCATATTTGGCCAACAAAATTACTTTTTTAAATCCTGGTACATCTTGGTGCTTCCCAGGTGAATCAAAAATTTTGAGTTGTGTGCTTCGTGTAGTATCTCGTTCTTCAATTCAATCACTTGAGGAGTCCAAATCCTTGATGAAAATCTTAATATTCCTTGCTCATCCTTTTTCGTACATGCTTATTCTCCCGTCAGTTTAATATTCTCTCGACTCATCGCTTCTTCTTGACATTTCTTTATCTTCTACAATAATTCTGGCTGAAAAGTCATGGCGTGACAAATCTCTTTCGTCATCCCGCAAACACAGAGTTCTAACTCAAATCTCTCAATCTCTTCAGATAATTCCCTTGGCATCATATTCAACCTTTCCTTCCTACTCAAGGCATCGGCTACTATATTAGCCTTTTCTGGATGATAATGTATCGAACAATCGTAGTCCTTGATAAACTCCAACCATCTCCGTTGTCTCATATTGAGTTCCTTCTGGGTGAAAATATATTTCAAGCTTTTATGATCCGTATAGATTTCACACTTTTCTCCGTACGGGTAGTGTTTCCATATCTTGAGTGCAAACACTATGGCTTCCAATTCCAGATCATGACTTGCTAATTCCTTCATTTTTGCTGGTGCCATCCTATAAGGTTCCTTTGAGATGGATTCAGTGCCTGGGAAAAGATTGATTTCAAATTCAATCTGTCGATCTGGCGGTAATCCTGGTAATTCCTCTGGGAAAACATCTGGGAACTCTTTCACCACTGGAATCTCTTCTAAGCTAGGAACTTCCTTTTCTGAATCTACTACATAGGCTAAATATACTTCGCATCCTTTCTTTAGTAACTTACTGGCTTGCATAGCGGTGAGAAATAGCCGCTCTTGCTTCTATCCTTTAAACATCACCTTATTCCCATTCTTTGTTCTTAAATAAACCTTCTTAGACCTACAATCTATCTGAGCATCATTCTCTCCTAACCAATCCATTCCTAATATTATATCAAACTCCCTTAACTTGAAAAGTATCAAGTCAACTGAAAACTTATGCTCTGAGATATCAATCTCACATTGAGGGCAAAATTGACTTACTGGTACCTTTTCTTGATTAGCAATTACTATGCTCATCACTTCACTCATATTCTTCTTATCACAGTTTATTCTATTAGCAAACGTTTCTGATATAAAGGACCTTATAGCTCCTGAATCAATCAATAATTTAGCTTCAGCAATATTTATTGAAAGCTTACCTTCTATCACTTCTGGATTCTGAACAACATCCTTCATTTTCAGGTTAAAGGTCCTTGCTGATGCTTGAGGAATTATGGTAGGTGATGGGGGTAATGCCAGCATTTCAGGTGGCATCGCGGTGCTAGTGCTTGCTAAATTCATCATGTTCTTGATCGATCCGGTTGACCTACATTCCTTGGCGATATGTCCAACATTTCCACACTTGTAGCATATTACTCCAGGTTTTTGTGTGACGGCCTCAACCCTGGGGTCAGGAGTTGACGTCACCAGCAACAATAATAAATATAATTCAAAGCATTAATTATACATAACCACGACCTCTTTACCAAAACCTTGTCCAGGTTCAAGTATGATTTAGGTTACAACTAGCACAACCCCACTTACAACAATCATCTTGACGTAGCTAACTTAATACAACAACTCAATAGATCATCTTTGGTCCAGCACAACTACCTCAGAGGAGCCTGACACAACAAGAGCTGGAACTCTGCCCTGACTACCACGCAAGAATCTCCTAGGCATCTGCAATACATATGTAAAATATTCTGCAACGGTGAGCAATTGCTTGCTCAACAGCACCACTATATGAATAACGAGTAAAATAGTTTAAAGTAAAGCAGTTATAGGAACAGAATTCATATCTTGCCAGGAACGTGTAAAACAAGTATAAACTGGATATCAAATCTAGCATGCTCTGTAAAATAATATCATTAGTAGTGTGATATGCATAAATACCAGAGAATAATTCTAGCATGCCATTTTCATTTCCAAATCCGCTATATCAACTACTCATGCCCTTACGGGAATCACAAAACCCAATCAGATACGTAGCGGATATGTGAAGACAGCTGATCAGGCTATCAACACCAGATGGCTCCAACAGCCATCTAATTTATATGTTCCGGAACTCAGAGACTAGCTAGGTCTCTGACCTGCTGGACTAATCGGTTATACAGTGCGCACAACCGAATTAGCCTCATACGCCACCTCAATAGGCTCACTCTGGCCCCAACGTATCCCATATCTGATCATTTTATCCAGTTTTCAAAATCACTTTTACCTATCTCTTTTTCAAAATCAATTCTGTCACACCACACTATTCGAATCCTCTTTTCATTTAAAGCACGTTTAGAGATAGGTGTTTTCAGAAGTTACTTTTCCCCAAAACATAATTTAAAACAACATTTCAAATACGGGGGATACGTAACATAAAACATTCCTGTTCCATTACGAAAGTAAAACATTTAGCTATTCATATGCACTGCACCGTAAAAGAATGGTCAGGGGTACTTGCCTTGCAGAGCTTTACGACTATCACTGACTGATTTTGATAGACTTGAACGTTCGGGCTCTCATGGAAAAATGATTATCTCACTAGAAGACATCCCTGCTTCGCAGCAATCTATCTCAAGATAGTATCCGGGACTCTCAGGGTTCTTCGCTTGGGAACCTCGAGGCACTTGCCGACTGATCACTAGATTATCTTAATTCAATATCAATTCCTGAGTCCTTCGACCAGAACCTACAGAGCCGAAATACCCTACGTTAGACGTCTAGGATGCTCGACATATCCTCGACACTAATTCTACCCAACGATATTCAAACCCGACTCGTAATTATATACATTATTACAACACAATAACACATCCAACAATTAGGGTTCACGTTCTCGAGAAATCGGTTTGGTGTTCATTTTCAGAAAATACGTATACTCATCATTTTACGAAATTAGGGTTACTGGGTTTTGACAGAACATTCACCACATCATATAATCACGTTCTGCACAAAATATATGTGTAGACTTATTTACACTCATTCGACATTCCGATAATTAGAGGGTATGTCCCGAATTTCCGAATTTAATTTCCAAAAATTCGGACATCACCTCCTCTGTTTATCGGCCTAGCCGTCGAACAATTCGACGTCAAACCAATTCTCAAAAACTGTAACGACAACCCAATCACAATCCAATTGCACAAATCCCAATCACCAATTCATACCAGTAATATCATTCGAAGTCTACAAATTCCCAAAGTTCAAATTAATTATATTTACTAATTATTATTCGTATTTTATATTTTGAAATATTAGGACTCAGAATTATATAATCACGATCCACCGTCCGCTCATCGAAATTCATCGCGGACGGCAGTAAAATCCGCGGGTACCCGATTAATTCGGGTTTCCAACACGAACTCCACCGATTAATAAAAATTTCTGCACGAGAATATTTTATTTCACGAAATCCAATCAAACAAATTTCCTGCAAATAATAATTAAGTTTATTAACAAAAAAGAAAACAACAGCACACGCGCCTCCCTACGCGCACAACACATACACAATCAAAACAGCAAAACGCAACCGGAAATCGGACAAGGGAAAATGCAGGCGACAATCAAAACAAGACCAACACAACACAATGACACGCATACACATGTAAACACATATATATACATAGGTAACAGTAACAGAGCACGAATAGAGAAGCCCAAGGCCGGCCGGAAACTCCGACGGCGGCTTACCGGAGCACGAAGCGAGCATCACCAGGACACAGGGGGTGAAAATATTGAGGAATCGAGAGATTAAGGAAGGGAGATTTACAGGGATATTCAAGAGAGGACAGAGAGATGAATCGAGAGAGATGAGATCGAAATCGAGAGAGAGCAGAGAGGAGAGATTGATGTTGTTTTTGTTTTTAATAACAAAAATGCAGTTGAATTGCCACAACAGGGAAGCAAAACACGTGTCCCCTTAAACTATAACAAATTGACACGTATATAATAGGATAATCACGAAAGTTCTAGCCTCGATTTTCTCCGATATTTGATTTTTTTAACAAATAATTTGCGGGCGATAAAATTCCGAAAATTTACCACACGAGTTTTCAAATTTTATAAATATCCCGGAGTTAATAAGGCATGAATTTCGTAAATTTTTGGATAATTTTGAAACACAACTTATACCCGTATTTAACAATTAAGGCACTGAGCTGCACTTAAAACAAATTCAGAAAATCACGGAAACAGTCTTAAAGCGTTATAAATATCCCGAAGTTTATAAAAACATAAATTCTGTAATTTTAAAACAATTTCTAAAACTCAATTTATACCCCCTTTTAACAAATAAACGATTCAACGTGTGGGTGAAAATAATCCCGAAAATTCCCAAAATAATTTTAAAATTCCTGAAATATTTCAAACCTAAATAAATATGAGTTTCATAATTTTTGAAGAATTCAGGAATTAAATACAGATTTTACAAATAAATGCAATCAGAAAATCATACAGGGTTAAGTAATTGATGAAATATTGATTTCTAAATTTTATAAAATCCCAAAAATAAATATTGAAATTATAAAGCCATAAGAACAATTTTAGAGACATTTCAAATATTTATGCAAATAAATTTGCACTAAATTCACTTTTAAAAGTGAAAACAATTCAATACAACTCAACAGTTAATTACGTAAATAACCCGGTACACCCTAATTCACACAGAGATCATAATAAATCAACACATAGCGATCGAAACCAATGCACATATTTCATTTAACTATTTATTTAATAATTACACTTTTAAATAATATAAAAGTGTACGAGTCATTATATCCCCCCCTTAAAAAGATTCTGTCCTCATAATCTGACTTAACTAAACAAATGGGGATATTTGTCAAGCATATCTGACTCTAACTTCCAGGTAGACTCTTCTACTCGTGGATCTATTCAACGCATACTTATTAGGGATATAAACTCCTTCCTATGGACTCGCTTTCAACGATCCAGGATTAGGATCGATCATTCTACGCAGAATAAATTTGGATAAGAGCCCATTGGCGCCTAATCAAGGACTTGGTTCAATAAGATATATATTGCCTTAACATTGATATGTGGAACACATTGTATACACTTTGCAACTGCGGTGATAACATCAACTCATAGACAACTTTGCCTATATTGATTTATACTTCTAACGGTTCACTATATTTAGGACTCTACTTGTCCTTTCTATTTCACTTAACCAATCTCTTTCCAAAATGAATCGTTTACCCGCACCAACGATCCTAATTCTATATCCATATTCTTTCAATGCAATTCCGTTTTCTTTCTTTACCTATCCCGAGTTGTTTCAACTCTTTTACGAATCAACACCACTACACTCTTGATGTACTGAATTAGCTCAGGACTTAACAATATCTCTATTTTCACTTTCTCTCAATAGAGTGAGGATCCACGCTTATGTCCATACCAGGCTTCACAAGGTAGCATTCTCTTATCAATATGATAACTATTAGCATAGAATACTCAATCTTTAGTAGATGATTATCGCGGTTCACTTTTTAAACCTATCATATATATACTCTCCACACATCTTATATTGTCTAAATCATCTTCTCACTTTAACCCTCTGTCTAAGGGTGATAGGTAATACTGATTTTCAATTTAATTTCCAACATCCGATCACTTCTTACCCATTTCCATCAGTTAAGGCTGGGAAAATAATCTTATATACTAACTTCTCATTACATTCAGATACTCAACTTCAATTTCCACAGTTTCCAATTCCTTTACTGATTTTTTGGCAATCTTAACCATATTTAATTATTTTTCTCTGCACGAGGCATAAACTACTACACTGACTTTACTTAGATGGTGGTTAGCGAAATACTCCAAATCTTTTGTTATCTTCAACCAAAAATTCATATTTTAAAACTTAGCGTATAATGGTTTCCCTTCTAATCTTCGTAGGGAAATCCTTGGGCGTTCTACACAGACCTTCTTAATCCTTAGATAGCTGAGGATGTTATCAATAAATACAATTTACTTATCCAAGTACTCCTTATACACCATGTTCCTTGATTACTTATAGATAACTAATGTACTTATTACTCCACATAATACCACCAGAGATTACAATGCTCATAACTCATTCTGATCGCAATCTTTGACATGCCCTCAGGCTGTATCTTAAGTCAATCCCATAGAAATCACACACTCCTTGAATTAGGTCACATAAATAACCAATTCTTTATAGAGGTTACCTATTCTTATTTATCATTTTGTTAAACTCCCGATAATCAGTACACAATCTCCTACTCTCATTCCTCATTCCAGCAACTTCACTAGTGCATCTCAGGGTTCTCTATCTAGTATACTTACTTCCCTTCCAATCACTTTCACAATCATCACACTAGTTATTTCGTTCCACTGACCTCTAGAGACTCCAGGGCATTTATTTATTACTCCAACTTTCTCTTCTTCATATCCTTACACATGGTGGATCTACCTTATATTCTTAGCTTATTACTCATTTCCCATCATGATTAGAAGAACTTCTTATGTTGCTCCTTACTGCAGGACAACCAACTCGATCCTGAAATCGCATCGAACTCTTCTAGCTCGAAGGGTGTCAGATCAACTGCAACTACGTCCAACTTCTAAACCCTTGTGATGTAGTATCTTGAATAACCGTTCTACAACTCCTTGCAACATGCCCACTTTCTCCAAAATTGTAATACAAAACTCCTGGGTTACCTTCCGAGGCATAATGACCCTTATATCCATACTTGAAACATTGCACATTCTTTTTGCATGCACCACTGCGTCTCCTATCACAAGACTTGCAATCCACTGCTCACTTGACTGACTGGGCTGGAGTGGGGGCAACTGAAGTAGCACTAGATCTATCTTGAAATAAACTCTATTTTCCGGAATCTCTTACCCCTATTCCGGCCAAAACAATTTTCAAATCCCTGAGTGGATTCTTCTTGGTTTGCTTTATCCTTAACACCTTCCAACTTCCTTTTCTTATCGCTGTCATCCCTAACAGTCAACTTCTGCTCACCTTCCATTACCAGGGCGGCCTGAACCATAGAGGAGTATGTCTTGAGTTGCAATGCCACAACTCCTCTGCGAATTTCAGGCTTCCACCCTTGTTGGAAGCTCCTTGCCTTCTGAATCTCCACACTTACATACTCAGGAACTAATCGGGCCAATTCTGTAAACTTGGCCTCATACTCCAACATACTTCTTTCACCTTATTTCAGTTCTAGAATCTCGATTTTCATTTGACTCCACAGACAATCTGGAAAATACACTTTCAAAAACAACTCAGTAAACCTAGCCCATGAAACAAGGCCTTCTCCTTCTAACACTCAGGTTGACTCCCACCAATAATTCACTTCATTTTTCAAGAAATAACTTACATAATCGGTCTTACGGTTATCACTTACTTGCACGAGGGTGAAAACTTCTTCCATTTCTTCTAACCATGCTCCATCAGCTACCAGATTCGGTTCACCTTTAAACTTAGAAGGATTAACATTCTGGAAAGATTCAAAATAAACACTTGGGTTCACTCCTTGCTGTTGCTGCTGCAACAGTAGTTACCGCTGCTGAACCTGCTAGATTAACTGCAACTGTTGTTGCTACTGCTGGCGTAACAAATCTAGAATTTCATTTATAGTTGGATCCTCCATAACACCACTACTTTCTTTAGACTGGGTAGCTTTCTTGGGTGACATTTTCCTGAAATATATAAATGAGTAATTCAAAATATAACAAAATGTTTGATAGAAGGTATCACCGTTTAAATGGTGCACCTATATCAGGAAAATGCTACCCAATCATAGTACCCAAGTCCTTAATATCGGGGTCCACTTATAAAAGAAATCTAGATTAACAGCACTAGCAATCACATCAACAATGACAGTAGCAGAATCAACAATAGTTCAAGAAAACTAGAATATTGAACACCATAGCATAGATCCTTAATACCACAGCAACTGACCACTTTCCGCCACTACTCTATTACCACATTAACCCCAATCTGGTATACAATGAAACTTGGCCAGCTATAACAGCCACCAATTACACAGAGCCAACTAGTAATTCAAGTCATGCTTAAGGAATGCTAGACTTCTCTAGGCACCATGGTCCAAATTTCAACCAACCATTCCTCCGGGGATAATTTCTTATCACCCTCAAGTGATTCATCAATCACTGAATTACTCTTCCTTCTCAGGGCGACTTCTGATCTCCTACCATTAACCTATCTTCCACAAATTTAAATTTTCTAAAGCCGCAACCTTCAATATCGAATCATAAATCCTCTCTACTATTATCATTTCTGGGATAGCTAGCAATCCAATGTACATCTTATATTTCTTCCAGACAGTCAACTCTCAACTACTTTCGATGACCAGGACTGTCTAATCACAAAAGCTACTGACAATCCACTGCCTCGGGACTTCAAATAAAATTTCAAAGTCGATGAATCAATAATACGGGAAGGACAGGAGAAGAAAACATAGGTATGACTGAGAGCAACCATACAAGTACATAAGATGGCCAGTCTTAGTACCATACAGTCACAACACATAACTTGGTGGCGTCCCACCAGACCCTTTTGTCATGTAGACAAATGGTCAATTCATATGCATTGTTTGTCCCAATCAACCGATAAAATCAACGAAACAAGAAACAATGTTTAGGCAAGAAATTCACAAATAGAAAAGAAAGAATCTAATTTGTAAGGAGATCAACAGAACCCTAAGTAGCTTACTTCGGGTTCACAACCTTCTTACAGGAAAATAAGCAACTTATAGAATATGAAACAATTACTCTGGAAGCAAAATATATCTCAAGGAAGGAAATGAAAAAGTTCAAAGATATCACCTCCCATTCTAATCCACCTTCACTACCAAACTTAGTCGTCATAGCAGCCCCTGACTATCCGAACTCACCAAGGTCACACAATCGGGCCAATAACATTGTTTGAGATAGAGAAGATAATATTTAAGAATAACGGGGGTGTCTTCTCGGCTGGCACAACAAGGGCCCGCTCAACGCTGAATCCTCGCAACCAGACTCGTGTTCTTGAGGGACAACTATAAATCTCTATTGGACATTACTAATAATACCTATGTGAAGGAAACATACTCTAGGTTAGGGCAGTTCTAGTCAATCCTCAATAAACATCAAGGTTACACTTCTGAAACCTTTGACTAAACTCATAGACTCACTCCTCTGATTGAGTTGCTGACTCACATCTATCTACAAACCTTTCTTCACTCTTTTGACTCTACCCCTAACCTAAATCAGGGACTCAAACCTGTAGCTCTGATACCAACTGAGACGGCCACAACCCTGGGTCAGGAGTTCACGTCACCAGCAACAATAATAAATATAATCCAAAGCATTAATTATACATAACCACGACCCCTTTTACCAAGACCTTGTCCAAGTTCAAGTATGATTTAGGTTACAACTAGCACAACCCCACTTACAACAATCATCCTGACGCAACTAACTTAATACAACAACTCAATAGACCATCTTTGGTCCAGCACAACTACCTCAGAGGAGCCTGACACGACAAGAGCTGGAACTCTGCCCTGACTACCACGCAAGAATCTCCTAGGCATCTGCAATACATATGTAAAATATTCTGCAAGGGTGAGCAATTGCTTGCTCAACATCACCACTATATGAATAACGAGTAAAATAGTTTAAAGTAAAGCAGTTATAGGAACATAATTCATATCTTTCCAGGAACATGTAAAACAAGTATAAACTGGATATCAAATCTAGCATGCTCTGTAAAATAATATCATCAGTAGTGTGCTGTGCATAAATACCAGAGAATAATTCTAGCATGCCATTTTCATTTCCAAATCCGCTATATCAACTACTCATGCCCTTACGGGAATCACAAAACCCAATCAGATACGTAGCGGATATGTGAAGACAGCTGATCAGGCTATCAACAACAGACGGCTCCAACAGCCATCTAATTTATATGTTCCGGAACTCAGAGACTAGCTAGGTCTCTGACCTGCTGGACTAATCGGTTATACAGTGCGTGCAACCGAATTAGCCTCCTACACCACCTCAATAGGCCCACTCTGGCCCCAACATATCGCATATCTGATCATTTTATCCAGTTTTGAAAATCACTTTTACCTATCTCTTTTTCAAAATCAATTATGTAACAACACACTATCCAAATCCTCTTTTCATTTAAAGCACGTTTTAGAGATAGGTATTTTCAGAAGTTACTTTCCCCCAAAACATAATTTAAAACAACATTTCAAATACGGGGGATACGTAACTTAAAACATTCCTGTTCCATTACGAAAGTAAAACATTTAGCTATTCATATGCACTGCACCATAAAAGAATGGTCAGGGGTACTTGCCTTGCAGAGCTTTACGACTATCACTGACTGATTTTGATAGACTTGAACGTTCGGGCTCTCATGGAAAAATGACTGTCTCACTAGAAGACATCCTGCTTCGCAGCAATCTATCTCAAGATAGTATCCAAGACTCTCAGGGTTCTTCGCTTGGGAACCTCGAGGCACTTGCCGACTGATCACTAGATTATCTTAATTCGATATTAATTCCTGAGTCCTTCGACCAGAACCTACAGAGGCGAAATATCCTACGTTAGACGTCTAGGCCGATAAATAGAGGAGGTGTTGTTCAAATTTTTGAAAATTAAATTCGGAAATTCGGGACATACCTTGTAATTATCGGAACGTCGAATGAGTGTAAATAAGTCTACACATATATTTTGTGTGGAATGTGATTATATGTTGTGGTGAATGTTCTGTCAAAATCCAGTAACCCTAATTTCGTAATATGATGAGTATACATATTTTCTGAAAATGAACACCAAACCGATTTCTCGAGAACGTGAACCCTAATTGTTGGATGTGTTATTGTATTAAGGGACACTTGCCTTATCAATTCGCTTTTACTTTACTCACACTTGTCAAATGGTTCCAACTCACTGACCACTTGCTTTCCCTTTCTACATCTTGCTTCCTCTGTTAGACATCACATATACTCATCAACACTACTTTTCATCTCTTTCTATTCGATACAAGCTTCTATCTACCCTTCGTTTCACCCAAATCCGACGTACGGATTGAAATTTACAATAAAAACAGTCAAACAACACACATGCAATCATATTATACAGCAATCAGATCACATATAGCACACAGCACGTAAGATATTTGATTAAAGTAATTTTTCAAAGAAGATTCGGGGTCTAAATGATTTTCCAAGTATTAAATATGAATTTTTGAACATTTTTTGGAATTAAAACGGGACTCCGAATCATTTTATAATTAAATTATAGGGTTCACGCACCCGAATTTGACTTTAAAATAATTTTATAACAATAATTGACCCTTTAAAATAATTTAAAATAATATTTTAAAGTTCGAAACTATTTTTCAGGATTTTTAAATCAATTTTAAATAATTAAATCAAATAATTAAATTAATTAAAATTAATTAATAATTAATTAAATTAATCAATCAATTAATATTAATATAATTGATTAATTAAAATAATTAAAAACTAATCAAAACTAATTTATAAAATAAATCAGATTTATTTTTGAATAAATAATTAAATAAATGTTTTTCTGATTTTTAAAATAATCAAAATATCATTTTAAATAAAATTAAAAAGAAATCCAATTTCTGTCAGTTTTTAAAATCCCAAGGACTAATTTGCAAAGTTGAACAAACCAGGGGGGTCAAATGGCATTTCTGCCATCTTCCCCGCCCTACGCTGGCGGTCGCCATTGTCGGCGACCCCGAGCTCGCCGGGAAAGCTTATTCGAACTCAGCAGCATGCCAGACTGTGCAGATTTGTAGTACATAACGAGGTGATCATTATTCCATAAACAAAATTATCATACCATGTCTGAAATGACCGGAAATTAGTGAACACTCGCCGGCGGCGAGTGTTTTCTAGAATCTGGCAAGGTCGATTACAACAATTAAGGAATCGTCTATTAATTCCAAACATACCAAACGATTTATTTTTCCACGATCTACTCATCCATGCAATCAATTTCATCTAATAACCCCTAACAAAGAAACTCCTAATTTTCAATCAAGAACATTCAAACACATAAACCCTAGTTCTTCAATTCGAGAATCAAACTAAATTTTCTATATGTTATTGAACTCTGTTTTTGACATATAATATACCAAAATGACCAGGAAGAAAAGATCTACATGATTATGCCATCAAATTATATTAAAAATATCAAGAACAAAAATTCATAATTTAATCCATAATTAATTCGAATTCAAACAATTAAATGAGAAAAGTATATTGATTCTTGCACAAAAACAGATGGTGGATTCAGAAAGAGCTTTTCGAGAGTTTCATTTTGATATATTGCACGCCCGAATCGGAGTTCGATAACGCCTTCGTTTGTACGATTGATTTTCAAGAATACGGTATTTTAATAGGGTTTTCAATGGTTTTCAGGGGTTTGTACTGTCTGATTATGATTTTACGCGTAAAATGAAATAAGAAAAGGGCTATTTATATTTACGGAATATTAGTACGTTCTGGATCGTGTTGGATCGATAAATACGTTCATTTTGGATAAATATGATCCTATTTTGGATAAGCACTATCATGTTTTGGATAAACACTATCCTGTTTTGGATAAGCACTATCCGGTTTCGGATAAGCATTATCCAATTTCGGATAATTATCAAAACCAGGCTTTTATAAAATGATTTTTATGAAGATAATGTTATCGAAAAGGGTTAGCGTATTGAAAATATTGTGCCGGGCCGCGCACGGGTCAAACCGTAATTCCGATCGAAAAAGTCAAAATATGGAAAATATCTGAAATTATCAGATTAGGTTAGGAAGGAATTTTCAGAAGAATTTCGAGTTGTAAAAACGTTGTTAGGTCACACAACATTGTAGAAGGGGGTTAAATACAGTGTAGAATACAATCAAATCGATTTCGAATACAAGTAACAATAAACAGATATATTCGATATAATAAACTCTGTTACAATGAAACTGTTCTCTCTCAGTGATGAACAAATATCACGAGAGCTGCTAGGTTACAATGTATGATCTTCTCGATAATGATAACACATATAGTGTAAACCTATGTCTGTGTTTATATAGTACACAGTTACAAGATAACTTCTAATTGATATGGAATATAATTTTGTCTCCTAAAATATATCAATCAGATATCTTATACAATTCTTTAAGTCATCTAACTCTTTCCATGCATATCTTCTTTTTGTATTAGTCTCGATCTTCTTTCCTGTAAATCAGCTTCCTTCCTTAACTGTTAGTCCTCCAGTACTTAAGTTCTGATATCCATCTTCTGATATTATCTTCTGATAATCTAAGTCCTGATATCCTTAAGTCCTGACTTCCAGTAAGTACTGATTCCAATAAGTACTGATATTTCCTGTTTGTTAAGATCTGAAAACTAAACATGAAACATATTAGACATGACATCTCAAATATATCTAACAATCTCCCCCAACTTGTAAATTATGCAAAATATACAAGTTAATAGATTTGATGATGTCAAAAACATTTAAGTTCAAATTCAATAAGAGTTTACTAAGACTATTAACTACAACTTACAGTCCTTTTAGCTTTACCAACTTCACTGGATCAATCTGAATCTATAATGATTCTTAACAATATCTCTTACCAGCTTGTCTTCAGCTTTCCTCAGAATTTCAACTAATGGTGCTTTGACCTGCATCAGTTCTTCATCTTTACTATCACTAATCTGATAAATGGTTGTTCTGAGAGCTTGAATTGATGTTCTTTCAAGACCATCACCAATCTGATAACTTTAGGATGTGAAGAGTTTTTCATTATAACATAAGCATCTTCCTTTCAGAATAACTTCCACCTTAGCAGAATTCTTCAGCATAGGAATTTCTCTTCCATCATCTTCAGTAATCATTGGTATATACTGAGAAATCTTTGTACCAGAGATTCTAAATAGATCTCTTATAGCCTTCAAAATGTATTCTGACCATCTTCTTGTAACATCAGATTTTACTTTCAGAAGATAGTGAATATGTTGAAGTTCTTTGACAGACTTCTTTAGCACATCAATATCAGCTAGTCTGTAAGTTAATCCATCATAGAGAAATAAAATCAATTTCTCCTTTAGATTTTCCTTATCATGAGCATCTATCACGATTTGAGTAGACAACACCTTGTCAAGGTGCTTTTGTTTGATTTGTTCATATGGTTTGTCTGTCAACATGAAAGGATCTCTTAGAGTAACTTCTACTCATGTTTGTATTTTCTCTTCATCAGAACCTAATCCAGCTTTATCTCTAGGTTGCTTGGATCTCAATACAAATGTTGCGAGTTGATTCATCAAGAGATTGGATTTTGGTTCAACTGGAGTAGCTTTCTTCCATAACAGCTTCTTCTTATCAGCAGTTGTCATCTTTTCCAAATTAACTTGATCGGAATTTGCTGTTTCTTCTGTATCTTGTTGTTCTTCATTCTGAACAACTTGAGCAGTGTTAGAGGTTGTTTTAGATTCTTCAATTACCTTTCTTATCTTTAGAATTTGAACAGTTTCATCTTCTATCAAATCATCATCATGCACTGTAGTTCGATAGACTGGAATGGAAGAACTTATCTTTTTCTCAATCTTTAAAGGTTCACCAACCTTTTTTTTCCTTTTGACTTATGATCAATTTCAGTTTGTGATCTATTCTTGAACTTTGAAGTCTCAGAATTTGACTTTTCCCTGATCACAATACCTTTTTCCTTAGTCCTTGAAGGTTTCTTTGTATCAGAAGCTTTAGACTTAAGATTTGTCTACTCAGCTGCAAATCTAGCTTCTTCCTCCTTAAGAGATTCCAAATCCATTCCTGGATTTTGTTTCAGAAATAATCTTCTAGCTATCTCCTCATCAAGTGTCTGAATTGTAGGATTTTTGTAATAAACAGTAGTCTGCTTCCCCTTTAGCTTCAGAGTTTGTAAAAACTTCTGAGAATATTTAGATCCTGACAGAATCAGAATATCATAACTTGACATCAGACTTTGTTTATCAGAACTTGACTTCAGACTTTTAGCATTCACAGCATCAGAACTTGACTTGTTCTGTGTAGAAGATTTTCCTTGAACTTTTCCTTGACCTCTACTCTTATCAGAGTTTCCCTGGTCATCACCTTTATCATCCTTTTTCTTCAGTATTTTAGTAGGTGAGCATTTGGACTTAACTACCTTCTCCCCCTTTTTGGCATCATCAGGAAGTAAGAGAGAAAGAAGAAGTTCAACTGAAGATTGGATTTCTTCCAATTGAGCTTTCTGAGAATCTTGGTTAGACAGGACCTCATCAATTTGGGCCTGTTGCTTCTCTTGAATCTCCTCAATGGCTTCAATTTTCTCAAGAGTAGGTATAATATATCTATTCTTGTCAAGCTTAAGCTGTAGATCTAGCTTATCATCATGTTCCTTTAGTGTATCAACCTTCTCATGAGTAGAAGAATGTAGACCTTGAAGATTTTTGGTAGATAGAGCAGTGATCTTGAGTTGTGTCTTTAAATCATCATTTGTGAGCAACTCATCAGCTTTAGCAATATGCTCTGTCAGAATGTTAGAACTTGGAATGAAATTAGTGTCATTCCACTTCTTGCTCCACTCCACACCTCTGTGAGTATCCTCCCAAGGAATAGGTGCTTCCTTTTCAACAAATTTCTTCACCAATTCTTCCTTTCCTAGTATAGGAACTGGAGTCTCAGCAGAAACACTGTCTTCAAAACTTGAGGAAGACTTATTATGTTCTGACAGCACAACAGTGTGTGAACCAACTGGAGATTCAGGAACAGCTTCATTTAAATTCTAAACATCAGAATTTATCTCCAGAGCTGGTGTGGTTGATGTAGATGGTATCTCGGCATTTAAAATTGGAAAATGAGTTGAAAATTGCTGAGCTTCTGTAGATGGAGCTTCCAGATAAAGAACATTTGGCATATTCAAATTATGAATATCTATTTCAGAATTTTCAGTTTGTTCTTTAGCATCATCTATAGCTTTAATAGGTGAGACAGGAGGGGTTACAACTGTATCAGTAGCAGTGTCTTTGGCTTGAGCTGGAAGGGCTTCAATAACAATTGGTTCTTGTGAGATCAGAGATTCATGATCCCCTTCCTCAGCTTCTTCAGTATCTTCTGATGGAGCCTTAGCCAAATACCTCCTAGCCTTCAGTTTCTTCAATCTCCTTGCCAATAGAGGAGTTGCTTTAGTAGCTTCAGAACTTACAAATTTCTTCTTCAAAGTATCAGAACTTTGAGCTGCAGTTTCTTTCTGAGAAGTAACATTCTCAGCTCCAACTATCACAAGTTCTGATGCAAGAACCCGTGCTTCAATTGTTTCCTCAAAACAATAAAATTTATTATTAACCATAATTGTAATTAAAACATTCATCAAAGGATAAAGTTGAAAATAAATGAAGTAAAGATTAAGAAATTGCAATTAAAACATGCACAGTCACATAATTTGAGAAACAGAGACTAAATCTTGCAATTAAAGGAAATTTCATTAATATATCAAACGAGTACATTTCATGAAATTTATCGATTACATGCAAATATTACAAGATAGTCTTATTCTAAGATTCTTAACATCAACATCGTTAGTCTAAGAAGCCTGACAAAGCTGATGGTGAAGAGAAACGGATGGATGACATTTAATTCTTCTTCATACTTTCAACAAAGAGAACAACAAGACGAATGATTTTCTCCTGCTATTTAAGAATACGAAGATGAACTTCTCTTTGGAAAGACAACAGATCAATTTTAATGTTGTCTGGAAGTTGAATCCAGATGTCGAATGGAATGTTGTTGATAGAATATGAAGTTGGAATTCCATTTCTAAAAATGGTCACAGTGTCTGTGACATATCAGGAAAACCAACTAAAATGTGCCATTGTTTGAGAGAAATGAAAAGATGTAATTTTACTGATGAATGATCAGTCATTTAAATAGCCAATGGAATACCAAGGGACGCGAGGACTGTTTAACGATTAAGAGTAAAAATAATGATGCCTCGGCTCCCTAGACCGATGTGTAATAATAACAGTCAGTAAAAAGTTAAAGCAAGAGATAATGAGCACGTAAAATAAAAAATAATTACTGTGTACATGTAGTTTTTCAAGACAAACACGTTTATCACTAACCCATAATGATTAGGACTATTTTTATCTTACCCAAATATATTCTGATTTAAATATGACTGTTTCAGTTTTTACCACAAATAAGTCAAGTAAAGAATAATGCCACATAAGCATCAAGGATTCCATCAGGATTTAATATCAGAACTTAACTTATATCAGATTTTAATAGTCATCTGAATATGGCTTCTGAACTCAAAAAGTGAATATCTTTTTCTGTGATTCTTTATACAAATACTGACTTGTTTTCTTCAGAGTTTAATCATCAGAACTTCCATCAGAACTTGTCCTCAGAAATTATGCAAATGACACTTAACTGTTTGTCAAAAATAACTTAATCACCACAGTAATTTTCATCATTCATATGGAGTGAAAGTGTGTGAATTCAGCAGAATATCAGATAAAGATTAAAGTCTGATAAACTTCAGTACATCTTAGAAATAAGGCATAACTCAGAATAGTGCTTAAAATCTGTCATCAATCATGAAGTCTACTCAAGAACAAATTTATGCAAAAGTCCACTTCAATTGTTTGTGTTCATTTTATGCATTTTTTAAAATTCCTTGTTACAGTGGCTTCTCAGTGTAAGTGAGTCACGACTGCTTATCAGAATTTATGCTGTTGTCATAGTATTTCTCCAGTAATCAGAGAACGTGAAAAGTCACCAAGAAAATTTATTTGCTTTTCTAATGCATATTACTTAATACCAGCAATGCACTTGGGTGTTCCTTTCCACATATTTACTCTAGATCTCAAAAGAGTATCTGACTTTTATTTTCTTTTCTTTTCTTTTGATAAGTGAGGCTTATCAGCATTTAGTTCATTCTTAAGATTTACTGACATCAGAATCTAACAGATAAGAAGCACGAATCTAGTTTGTGACTTAGTAAACTTGGATTGAATAGTCACAGAACATTCAAAACACTATCAGAGTTTAAAGATCCACATCAGATAACAATCAGTATTTAATGAATTTCAATTAAAGAACATATTTCATGAAGATAAAACAATATATAAATACTAATCATAAAGTCTGATGCATGAGAATAAAAATTAAGTAGATTTAGAGAAAGAACTTGAAACCATTCCAAAATCATTTACCAGTCTTGTAAAAGTAGCTTCACATAGTGGTTTGGTGAAGATATCTGTTAGTTGTTGATCTGTTAGAATAAAATGTAATTCCACTATACCTTCCATCACATGTTCCCTTATGAAATGGTACCTACTGCTGATGTGCTTTTTCATTGAATGTTGAACTGGATTACCTGTCATAGCAATAGAACTTTGATTATCACAGTAAATAGGGATCTTAGAAAATTCTAACCCATAATCCAGTAACTGATTCTTCATCTAAAGAATCTGTGCACAACAGCTTCCTGCAGTAATATATTATGCTTCTACAGTTGATGTGGAAATTGACTTCTATTTCTTGCTAAACCAAGAAAACAATCTGCCTCCAAGAAATTGGCAACTTCCAATAATTAAGTCAGGTGTATGTGATTTGGTCCACTTCCTTGCAGATTGAAGTTGACTTCTAGAAATGGATCCTCCCCCATGATCCATGTTGTCTCCATCAGCAATTTCTGATGCTCTCCTGTAGTTATGCTCTCTGAGACTTTAGAGTTCGACTAGGATCCTTCATGATTTGAAGTATCAGAGCTTCCAGAATAATCAGAATTTGGCTCATCAGTACTAGGTTAATCAGAGCTTCCTGATACTTCTTGAGAGTCTTGAGATGTGGTAGGATCTTCAGCTTACTCCCCCTGGACAGGTGCATTTTCCTTTGGAGTCGTTACCACAGATTCAATGACATCAGTACTTACAGGTTCAGAGTTTAAGTCAATAGAATTTACAGAATCAGAATTTAAGTCTTCATTTTCAAATCTCAGCTGATCGTGATCATTGAAATCTTCAAGTCCAGTAATCTTCTTATCATCAAAAAATACATTGATAGATTCCATGACAACCCTTGTTCTTAAATTGTAGACTCTGAAGGCTTTTGTGGAAAGTGGATATCCAACAAAGATTCTTTCATCAGCTTTTAGATCAAATTTTGACAGCTTCTCAGGATGAGTCTTAAGAACAAAACACTTACATCCAAATACATGAAAGTATTTCAGATTTGGCTTCTTTTTCTTCACCATCTCATATGGTGTTTTTCCTTGCTTGTTTATGAGTGTTGCATTCTTTGTAAAACAAGCAGTCTGCACAGCTTCAGCCCAAAAGTAGGTTTGCAACTTTGCTTCCTCAAGCATAGTTCGTGCAACTTCAATGAGAGTCCTGTTCTTTCTTTCTATAACTCCATTTTGTTATGGAGTTCCAGGTGCAGAAAATTCCTGTTTAATTTCATGCTCTTTGCAGAACTCTTCCATGATTGAATTCTTGAACTCAGTGCCATTATTACTTCTTATAATTTTAACAGAATCTTTGACCAACTTATCCAGCTGTCTAAGATGATCAGTTATAGTAAATGCAGTCTCATTCTTCTTATGCAAGAAGTACACCCATGTGTACCTTGTGAACTCATCCACTATAACCATAAGATATTTCTTCTTTTCAATAGACATGACATTGACTGGTCCAAATAGATCAGCATGTAGTAGGTGATAAGGCTCAAGAATTGATGACTTAGTTTTGCTCTTGAAAGAAGATTTTCTTTGTTTTGCCTTTTGACATGAATCACAAAGGCCATCAGGAGCAAATACTGATTTTGGCAGTCCTCTCACAAGATCTTTCTTTACAAGCTCATTTATGTTGTTGAAGTTTAAATGAGAGAGTCTTTTGTGCCAATTCCAGCTTTCTTGAATTGATGCTCTACTCATCAGACAGATTGTAGAACCATCAGAACTAATTGAAAGTCTGGCTTCATAAATGTTACCATGCCTGTAACCTTTCAGAACCACTTTACCTATAGAATTGCTTACAACTTCACAGTGTTGTTCAAAGAAATCCACATGATAACCTATGTCACAGATTTGACTCACACTCAGCAGATTGTGTTTAAGTCCTGAGACAAGAGCTACTGTTTCAATGATGACATTTCCAAGATTAATATTGCCATATCCCAGAGTTTTTCCCAAGTTTCCATCTCCATAAGAAACTCCTGGGCCAGCTTTCTCCACAAAGTCTGAGAGCAGGGCTTTATTTCCAGTCATATGTCCTGAACATCAACTATCTAGTACTAGGATGTTTTTCCTTTTGCCCTGCAATCACAAAGACCACTAATGGTTAGTTTTAAGGACCCAGACTTGCTTGGATCCTTTGGCCTTTTTAAGTTTGTTAGCATTTGCAGCGGATTTAATATCAGAGTTTATGCAAACATGTTGTTTATCAGAACTCATATCAGACTTTGCATCAGACTTTACACTAGAAGGAATTAATGCAACTTTCTTCAAAGAAGGTTTTATTTGATAATAATCATAGTATAAACTATGATATTCCTTACAAGTATAAATGGAATGCCATAAACTACCACAATGAAAACAAGGATTTTGTGGCTTAAACCTAACAGACTAACTCTTAACTCCTGACTTAGGAGGTAAAGAGTTTATATTCTTATTCTTCCTGCAAAAAGAAGCAAGATGGTTAGAGTTTCCACAGTTATAACATTTCTTTCTAGGAGCATTAGGAACAGTCATATAATTATTACTTTTATTCACACCTTTCTTTACATTCCTATTTTTCCTAGCTGCCTTAACCTTGTTCACATTCCTTATTTCTTTCAGCTTATGCTTAAGTTGATTCTTTTTCATTAAGCCTATGTTGACTTCAACTGGTTTATCCTGTTCTAATTTGTCAGAAGTTGACTTCTCCTTAACTTCTGTCACAGGATCTTTCATCTTTTCAGAATCAGACTTTACAGTTTTAGCTACAAACTTAACAGTATTTACCTTTGGCTTAACAGTTTGTTTAACAACAATTGGCTCAATTTGTTCAGTTCCTTTTTCACTTTTGTCATCTCCATAACCTAAGCCCTCTTTCCAGTTTCCACTACTTTATAAATTCTGAGTTGTTCTGCCAGAGTTAGTCCAAGTCCTGATAATCTCTTTTTCTTTTTCTAACTCAGTTTTGAGAGATTTATTCAATTTTAGCAATTCATCTCTAACATAAAAAGCATCATCTCTCTCTTTCTGAGTTTGATGGAACATAACTAACTCTTTTTCTAAATAATCATTCTTTTTCTTATAAGCAAGATTTTTAGAAGTTAATCTTTCACATGTTAAAGTTTGATCTCTGTAGCTAATAAACATGGTTTTAAGATATAATCTCAACTCAGTAATATCATTAGTATGAAAGTCATAAGTTGTTTGAGGTACCTTTAATTCAGCAGTTTCAGGGCTGCCATCAGCATTTTCCATCAAGGCATAGTTCTCCTCATCTTCAGAATCTGAAGTGTCTATCCAGCTTTTCTTCTTTGTGACAAGTGCTTTGCCTTTGTCACTTTTTCCTTTCTTGCAGTCAGGAGATATGTGGCCTTTCTCACCATAATTGTAGCATTTGACATTTGAGTAATCTCCTCTGTCAGACTTTCTGCCTTCAGATTTTCTGAAACCCTTCTTATCGGTACTTCCACCTTTCTTGAAAAACTTCTTCCCCCTTCTGAATTTCCTGCAGGCTATCTTTGCGATACCCTTCACCATAAGAGCACACAATTTCATCATCTCTTCATCAACATCTATTTCAGGTAAACTTTCAGTTTCTGAATCATCATCATCAGTACTTGATGATTCTGAATCAGACTTTATGATGAGAGCCTTTCCTTTGCCTTTCTTTGAGATAGCCATTTTGGGGAATTCCTCCTCAGCCTTAAGAGCAACTGTCCTTGACTTTCTCCCTTGTCTCTTGCTTCTTTAATCCATCTCAAGTTCATAAGTCTCGAACATACCATAAATTTCATCAAGAGTAGTTTCATCAAGAGCATAATTGTCTCTTATAATAGTAGCCTTCAAATCCCAACTTTCAGGAAGAGCTAAAAGGAATTTTAGATTTGAATCTTCAAGATCATATTCCTTGTCCACCAATGACAGATCATTCAAGATTTGACAAACCTGTCATATAAGTCAGTTAATGACTCATCACTTTTTGAGTCAAACTGCTCATACTCTTGAGTGAGTATAGTCCTCCTGTTCTTCTTGATTGCATCAGTTCCCTGGCATCTTGTCTCTAAATCATCCCATATCTACTTTTCAGTCTTGCAGTGAATTACCCTGTTTGACATGACATTATCAATGGCATTATACAACAAATGCCTTACCTTTGCATCCTTGGCAATGGATAAGATATCTTCAGTTGTATACTCACTTTTCTCCTTTGGTATGGTCTTTGCTGGCTGATCTGCAACTACAACAGAGAGCTTGGTTGGCTTATACGGTCCTTCATTAATTCTGTCAAGGTATTCTGGATCAGTAGCTTCCAGAAACATAGCCATCTTCACTTTCCATATGGGGTACTCAGAAGGTCTCAGTTAGGGAACCCTAATAGTCTCATATCGACTGTGGATTTGAGTCTTTTCAGTTTCTTCAGTTTTGGCGGGCTTTATTGGATTTTCTACTTCTTCAGACATGATTATTTTGGATCTTTACTGTATGTGTGTTTACAGATAGGCTCTGATACCACTTGTTAGGTCACACAACATTGTAGAAGGGGGTTGAATACAGTGTAGAATATAATCAAATCGATTTCGAACACAAGTAACAGTAAACAGATATATTCGATATAATAAACTCTGTTACAATGAAACTGTTCTCTTCTAGTGATGAACAAATATCACGAGAGCTGCTAGGTTACAATGTATGATCTTCTCGATAATGATAACACATATAGTGTAAACCTATGTCTGTGTTTATATAGTACATAATTACAAGATAACTTCTAATTGATATGGAATATAATTATGTCTCCTAAAATATATCAATCAGATATCTTATACAATTCTTTAAGTCCTCTAACTCTTTCCATGCATATCTTCTTTTTGTATTAGTCTCGATCTTCTTTCCTATAAATCAGCTTCCTTCCTTAACTGTTAGTCCTCCAGTACTTAAGTTCTGATATCCATCCTCTGATATTATCTTCTGATAATCTAAGTCATGATATCCTTAAGTTCTGACTTCCAGTAAATACTGATTCTAGTAAGTACTGATATTTCCTGTTTGTTAAGATCTGAAAACTAAACATGAAACATATTAAACATGACATCTCAAATATATCTAACAAACATAAAAACGGTTGAGGTTGGATGATTCCCGACTTTATAAATTAATTTTGTAATTATTCAGAAAATAATTAATAAATTCATAAATCAATATAAAATCATATAATACTCCAAAAATTACCAGAAAAATACCTTAATTATCTATATTTTATTCTGGACATAATAAAATTAACATACCTAGAATTTACCACATATAAACATCCAAATAGCCACACCAATCATCAAATAATTCACCAAAAATCACATAAAATCACATAAAAATTATTTATTGATAAAAATAATTACACGTCATGTCCCAGATATTACATCCTCCCCCTCTTAAAAGGATTCTGTCCTCAGAATCTCCTAAGTAAATAATTGAGGGTACTTTTCTCGCATATTACTTTCTAACTCCCATGTTGATTCTTCAACCTTAGGGTTTCTCCATAATACTCGCACTAGATTTACCATTTTATTTCTCAACACATTTTCTCTCTTTTCTAGATACTCTATTAGATTCTCTACATATGATAAATCTGCCTGAAGTTCTATCGGCTCATACTCAATTACATGCCTAGAGTCTGGATTATACTTCTTAAGCATTGATACGTGAAAAACATTATGAATATGCTCCATATACGGGGGTAACGCCAATTTGTATGCTACCTTGCCGACACGTTTCAAAACTTCAAAAGGTCCAACGTACCTTTCCACGGTGACACTTTCAGTAACACTAGATTTCCTTCTTCGAACTCCATATCCTTTCTGGATTGGTCTGCATATTTCCTTTGACGATCCTGTGCTACAATTAGCCTTTTCTGAATGACCTCAACAACTTCCTTTGTCTACTGTACCAACTCGGGTCCAAGTATTTTACGTTCTCCGACGTCATCCCAATATACTAGTGATCGATATTTGCATCCATAAAGAGCTTCATAGGGAGGCATTCCAATACTGTCATGATAACTGTTATTGTAAGCAAACTCCACTAAGGGCAAATGCTCATCCCAACTGCCTTTAAAATCAATGGCACACACACGTAACATGTCTTCAATTGTTTGGGTTGTTCTCTCACTTTGGCTGTCCGTCTGTGGATGAATGATAAGTCGTGCTCATATTTAAATTAGTTCCCAAACATTCTTGAAAACTTTTCCAAAATCTTGAATTGGATCGTGGATCACGATCAGACACGATAGACATATGGACTCCATGACGCATTACTATTTCCTTCAAATACTTGTAAACCAACTTATCTAGTGAAAATCTTTCATTGATAGGCAAGAAATGCGCTAATTTGGTTAGTCTGTCCACTATAACCCAAATAGCAACATGGTTCGCTTTCGTCCTTGGTAAGCCAACTATAAAATCCATAGAAATGTGCTCCCACTTTCACTCTGGAATCTCTAGTGGCTGTAATAATCCACTTGGTCTCTGGTGCTCAGCCTTAACTCTCTGACACATGTAACATTTATTAACCCATTCCGCAATTTCTCTCTTCATGTCTGGCCACCAATAATTTTCCTTTAAATCTCTGTACATCTTGGTACTTCCCGGATGAATGGAATACCTTGAGTTGTGAGCTTTTTGTAGAATTTCATTCTTCAATTCTTCCACTGGTGGTATCCAAATTCTGGATGAAGATCTGAGAATACCTTGATCGTCTTTCTGTGTGCATAACTCTTCTCCGACCAACCGATTGATATCCTGATCCATTATTTCCTCTTGGCACTTTCTTATCTTCTCTAACAATTCTACTTGAAAAGTTATACTGTACATCTTTGCTTCATCAGGTTTGCAAATTCTGACTTCCAAGTCCAATTTCTGAAATTCCTTATATAATTCTTCAGGTATCGTCAACATCTTTAGTCCTTCTTTTATGCTTAATGCATATGCCACCACATTCTCTTTTCCTAGATGATAGTTAATCGTGCAATCATAGTCTTTGATTAACTCCAACCATCTCCTCTGTCTCATGTTAAGATCTTTTTGCGTGAATATGTACTTCAAATTCTTTTGATTCATATAAATCTCGCATCTTTCTCCATATAAGTAGTGTCTGTAAATCTTTAAGGTGAATACTATCGCTGCTAGTTCCAAGTCATGAGTAGGATAATTCTGCTCATGAGGTTTTAGTTGTCTAGATGCATACGTAATGACTTTATCATGCTGCATCAGAACACAACCTAATCCTTTATGAGAAGCATCACTATAGATTACGAAATTTCCTTGATCATGTGGAAGTGACAAAATAGGTGTCGTGATTAGCCTCTTTTTCAATTCTTGAAAACTTTCTTCGCACTTCTCATTCCATATAAACTTCTCATTTTTCCTTGTAAGCTTCGTCAAAGGTGTCGCAATCTTAGAGAAATCTTGAACAAATCTTCGATAATATCCTGCCAGTCCTAAGAAACTTCTCACCTCTGTTGGTGTTTTTGGCCTTTCCCAATTTATAACAGCTTCAATCTTTGCTGGATCCACTTTGAACCCTTCATGACTTACCACGTGTCCTAAGAATTGAACTTCTTGTAACCAAAATACACACTTCGAAAATTTTGCATATAACTTCTTCCTTCTCAAAATTTCCAAAGTTGGCCTTAGATGCTCTGCGTGATCTTCCGTTGACTTTGAGTAAATCAAGATATCATCAATAAACACAATGACAAACTTGTCCAGATATTCCTTGAAAATTATGTTCATCAAGTCCATAAATGTTGTAGGGGCATTGGTCAATCCAAAAGACATCACTAAGATTTCATAATGATCGTACCTTGTTCTAAAAGCTATCTTTGGTATATCTTCAGGTTTGATCTTCAATTGGTGATATTCGGATCTCAAATTAATCTTAGAGAAGTATTTGGCTCCTTTCAGCTGATCAAACAAATCATCAATTCGAGGTAATGGATACTTGTTCTTGATCATAAGCTTATTAAGTTCTCGATAGTCGATGCATAGCCTCATACTTCTGTCTTTCTTCTTAACAAATAGTACCGGTGTACCCCATGGGGATACACTGGGTCTAATCACTCCTTTCTCTAATAATTCTTGAAATTTCTTTGCCAATTCCTTTATTTCCACTGGCGCCATTCTCTATGGGGCCTTAGCTACTGGTTCCGTTCCAGGTGCCAAGTTGATTGTAAATTTAATTTCTCTATCTGGAGGAAGTCCTGGTAATTCGTCTGGAAATACGTCTGGAAATTTATTTACCACTGGAATGTCTTCCAGTTTTGCTGGCTCTTAACTTCTATCTATCACATAAGCAATGAAGTGCTCGCATCCTTGTTGTAGTAACTTCCTAGCTTGGATCATCGTCAAGAACTTCTTCGCCTATATCTGACCTCTAAACGTCACCACTTTCTCGTTTGGCGTCTTCAATATTACTTTCTTACTACGAGAGTCTATCTGAGCATTGTGTTTAGACAGCCAATCCATTCCTAAAATAAATTCAAACTCTCCTAACTTAAAGAGAATCAAGTCAGCATCAAACTTATGGCCAGAAATATCATTCTCACAGTTCTTACATACTTGGTTAACAGATGCACATACCTGATTTGATAATTCTACTGTCATAATCTCACTTAACAATTGAACTAGACAATTCAACTTATCAACAAAACCTTGAGAAATAAATGATCGAGTTGCTCCCGAATCTACTAGCAATTTAGCACATAAGGAGTTCACAGTAAGCGTACCTGCCACAACAATAGTATCCACGATAGCATCCTTCATAGACATATCATAAACTCTAGCTTTGGGAGGTTCATTCACCATTGGAGTAGCTCCCATGATACGCAATGTGTTGTAGACTGGAATTGGTGCCTTACAATCCCTTACGATATGTCCTGGCTTCCCTCACTGGAAAAATATAAATCCAATTGCTAGAACCTTGCCTACCTGATTCTTGGTAGGCTAGTCCTTGTTGACTAGCTCTCCGGCTGGATGATTACGGCACTCCCTTGAATAGTGCCTCTTCTGGTTGCATCTGAAGCATACCACACTCAACTTATTACAAACTCCACCATGTTTCTTTCCACATAATTGATAGTCTGGCATAGCTGGCCTCTGCTGGGTCGGCTGGTTCCCAATGGCTGGGCGGTTACCTTGGCCTCTGTTGCCTGTATTTTGTCTATTAAAATTTATCCCGGGCTAGAACTTGCCCTTCCTCTGATTAAGATTTGGAAATTCCCTACTTGGGACTGTCCTTCACTTCCCTCAAACTTCCTCTTCTTACCTTCCTTCTCCTTCTGAGACATTTCACTCTCTGTCTCCGCAATCATAGCCTTCTGCACAATTCCCGCATACGTGTCCAACTCAAATATGGCCACCTTCCCTCAGATCTATGGCTTGAGTCCTTGCTGAAACCTTTTAGCTTTCTTCCTATCAGTATCCACATATGATGGCACATACCTAGACAATTCCTCAAACTTACTTTCATAATCAGCCACTGAAATATTTCCCTACTTTAGCTCCAGAAACTTCAACTCCATTTGATCCTGAACAAATTGAGGGAAATACTTCTCTAAAAACAACTCCTTGAATCTATCCCATGAAACATCATTTATACATCCTAACATCTTAACAGTTTCCCACTAGTAGATGGCTTCATTCTTCAAATAATAACTTGCAAACTCAGTCTTCTGCTCCTCTCTCACTTTAACTAAGGCAAACGCCTTCTCAATTTCATTCAACCAGACTCTTGCCTCAATAGGATCTACAGGACCCTTAAACTCTGATGGATTCACCGCCTGAAAAGTCTTAAAGGTTACCTGAAGGTTAGTCTGCCTCTGCTATTGTTGAGTCAGGTGAACTGTTTGTTGAGCCAAGATCTGAAGAATCTGGGCTACAGTTGGGTCTATGGGACCTGGGTTGGCATTCTGGTTGTTGCTGTCTTGGGTGTTGTTGTTGTTGTTGTTGTTATTATTGGTTTCTTCATTCTGGTTGGTGGAACGGGTATTTCTTTTGGGCGACATTTTATGTAAAGAATCAAACAATTTATTTAGCCTTTAAAACAAAATCCTTTTCATGAAAAGATTTTATAAAACAAAAATATCTCTTTTGAAAACATTTTTAATAGTCGAACTAATTAAATTGCATGCTTCTTTACAGAATGTAAATAATTAAGGGAAATAGGGTACATGTTATCACAAGAGTTTATAACTGGTGCCAGTAAGATAAAATAGGTATGGTAAAATAAATGACAATGCTGGAAAGGAAAGGTATTGACATATATATATATCAAGGTTTAGTGGTACAAGCGCAAAACATTTTATTAAAGGCATAGGTACAACATGCCTCTTCCTTACTCAGTAGTTCTATATTATTCACGTTCTCACCCAAAAGTCTGATAGTACACCTTACACACTATTCTACATATATTACTTATCACATCATTCCTGTCGTTTAGCGCTATAGAAACTCTGGTCCACCAAGTCTATCAAAATCGTCCAATGCTTCTCTAGCCCACCCCATAAGAGCATCTGAGGTTGCATACTCACAAGTAGCTCCATGAAGTCTAGCCTCAAGTATTTTACGAGTCACGTGAATCTCATTCCGAAGCTCCTTTACTTCCCTGTCAACATCTATAGTTCTTATGATATGCTGTAATTCCTGAATCTGGGCCCACAAGGCCTCTCGTTCTAATAGAAGAGCCTCATACTTATAATAGGGAATAGGGTGTGGAGTAAACTGAAAAGATGCACCCACCACCGAGAGTCTGGTAGAGTCAGAATCAGCAGGCAGGGGTCCTCGAATAGGTGGTCTCACTCCAGGAAGTGGAATAGCTTGTAATAGTGCAACCGTCACAACTTGTACTATAGCTGACACTGGTGGAAGAGCAGGGCGTGGATCAGCTGACGTCCTCCGACTGAAGGTTCTGAGTGATCAGTTTATATCGAAATACAGGAATCTGCCATCGTCGCTATCTGAAAATTACGCTGCTAGATAAAAATCTCGAGTCTCGCCACAAATCATACTAAAACCTACTAGTCACACTCAACATCTCGACGTACTATTTCTTTATTTTCTAATACTAATCTTAACCCTCTACCTATTCCCGACAATCTAGGCTTGTGGCGGTGACTTTAAACCTTAGCTTTGATGACAAACCTGTAACACCCTCCAAAATCGGGTCAGAAGTTTGGGGTCCATAACACACACACACACCATCTTTAAACCTGTTTATGAATATAATAATATATGCAATGACCCTATTTACCATGATCAAGGATCGCAACAGTTTAAAGTTTGTCCACAAGCCACAATCTTATTATTATAAACGTACCAAATCCCAAATTTATTTAACTTACATCTGAAGTCAAACTTTATTACAAACTTTTTAGCAGACACCAAGTCATACAACTTCCGCTAGCTTATTCCATTTCAACTTGAAAACCTAGCTGGCACACTCGACTGGGGATCTTCACCATTACCAGTTTCCTTCTTAAATGGAAAAGAACATAAACAGATTCGCAAGAGTGAGCTAACTAGCTCAGCAAGTCATAATGACAACACTGAGAGTAAATAATGATCAATTGTAATGATACAGGGAATCAAGTTTCCTGATAAACAATGATTAGAATTGGATATTCACTTTTATTTTAAAAACCAAGGTTAGGTTGTTGATCAGTCATGTACTAACCCTGAGCAAGGCTCCCGGCTTTGCTCTATATACTGGATCCAAGGCACACACTGGCCTACTATGACCACAAATCTAGTCCATTTTTAAAAACAATCCAATTATATAATAATAATATGATAAACCATGTAATTCAATAAACTGAATCATAAACAACGTTTATCGTGAAGCATAAGGTGATTTACAACACCAGAAAGGTATAACAAGGTAAACAAAAAGATTGACTTTCAATCCAGGGAAAGAATCAGAGTGTAGAAGACCAAGGGTGCAAAGGTTACAAGGAATGGTCATCTGCTATATAAGGTATAAAGGTTCATTTGTTAAGCAATCTCATATCAAGAATCAGTATGTGGTAGATATGTATTTATGGAGTAGTATCGGATATGTGTGGTTCGTATCCAAGAGTTCAACAATCAATGGTTTACAAAAAATCAGGCTCGCGGTTCAAGGTCAATAAGAATCAGGGTTTAGGGTTAAGTACTTCAAAGTACTTGCAATATAGAATAGAAATTACCGGGAATAATTATAATGTAATGAAAAGAGTTCAAAAGTATTCGCAAGTATACTACAAGAAAGTTAAGGGACACTTGCCTTATCAATTCACTTTTACTTTACTCACACTTGTCAAATGGTTCCCACTCACTGACCACTTATTTTCCCTTTCTACGTCTCACTTCCTCTGTTAGACATCACATATACTCATCAACACTACTTCTCATCTGATTCTATTCGATACAAGCTTCTATCTACCATTTGTTTCACCCAAATCCGACTTACGGATTGAAATTTACAACAAAAACAGTCAAACAACACACATACAATTATATTATACAGCAATCAGATCACATATAGCACACAACACGTAAGATATTTGATTAAAATAATTTTTCAAAGAAGATTCGGGGTCTAAATGATTTTCCAGGTATTAAATATGAATTTTTGAACATTTTTCGAAATTAAAACGGGACTCTAATAATTTTATAATTAAATAATAGGGTTCACACACCCGAATTTCACTTCAAAATAATTTTATAGTAAAAATCAAGCCTTTAAAATAATTTAAAATAATATTTTAAAGCTCGAAACTATTTTTCAGGATTTTTAAATTATTTTTAAATAATTAAATCCAGTTATTAAATTAATTAAATTAATCCATTAATTAATATTAAATTAATCGATTAATTAAAATAATTAAAAAGTAAATAAAATTAACTAATAAAATAAATTATATTTATTTTTGAATAAATAAATAATTAAAATAATTAAATAAATATTTTTAGGATTTTTAAAATAATCAAAATATCATTTTTTAAAAAAATTAAACAGAAATCCAATTTCTTTCAGTTTTTAAAATCTCAGGGACTAATTTTCAAAGTTGAACAAACTAGGGGGGTTAAATGGCATTTCTGCCATCTTCCCCGCTCTACGCCGACGGTCGCCATTGCGGGTGACCCCGAGCTCGCCGGGAAAGCTTATTCGAACTCAGCAGCGTGCCAAACTGTGCAGATTTGTAGTACATAACGAGATGATCATTATTCCATAAACGAAATTATCATACAATGTCTGAAATGTACTTAGCAAAAAAACAGCATCTGAAATGACCGGAAATTAGTGAAGAACATTCGCCGGCGGCGAGTGTTTTCCAGAATTCGGCGAGGTCGATTAAAACAATTAAGGAATCGTCTGTTAATTCCAAACATACCAAACAATTTTTTTTCCACGATCTACACTTCCATGCAATCAATTTCATCTAATAACTCTAACAAAGAAACACCTAATTTTCAATCAAAAACATTCAAACACATAAACCCTAGTTCTTCAATTCGAGAATCAAACTAATTTTTCTATTTATTATTGAACTCGATTTTTTACATATAATATACCAAAATGACCCGGAAGAAAAGATCTACATGATTATGCCATTAAATCATATCAACAACAGCAAGAACAAAAATTCATAATTTAATCCATAATTAATTCGAATTAAAACAATTAAATGAGAAAAATACCTTGATTCTTGCACAAAAACAGATGGTGGATTCAGAAAGAGTTTTTCGAGAGCTTCGTTTTGATATATTGCACGCCCGAATCGGAGTTTGATAACGCCTTCGTTTGTGCGATTGATTTTCAAGAATACGGTATTTTAATTGGGTTTTCTCTGGTTTTCAGGGGTTTGTACTGTCAGATTATGATTTTACGCGTAAAATGAAATAAGAAAAGGGCTATTTATATTTACGGAATATTAGTACGTTCTGGATCGTGTTGGATCGATAAATACGTTCGTTTTGGATAAACATTATACTGTTTTGGATAAACACTATCCTGTTTTAGATAAGCAATATCCTGTTTTAGATAAGCACTATCCTATTTTGGATAATTATCAAAACTGGGCTTTTATAAAATGACTTGTACGAAGATAATGTTTTCGAAAAGGGTTAGTGTATCGAAAGTATTGCGCCGGGCCGCGCACGGGTCAAGCCGTAATCCGGATCGAAAAAGTCAAAACATGGAAAATGTCTGGAATTACCAGATTAGGTTAGGAAGGAGTTTTCAGAAGAATTTCGGGTTGTAAAAACGTAAAAACGGTTGAGGTTGGACGATTCCCAGCTTTATAAAATAATTTTGTAATTATTCAGAAAATAATTAATACATTCATAAATTAATATAAAATCATATAATACTCCAAAAATTACCAGAAAAATACCTTAATTATCTATAATTTATTCTAGACATAATAAAATTATCATAACTAGACTTTACCACATATAAACATCCACATAGCCACACCAATCATCAAATAATTCACCAAAAATCACATAAAATTACATAAAAATTATTTATTGATAAAAATAATTACACGTCATGTTACCTGGCATATCAGTTGTTGACCATGCAAATACATCACTATTCTCTTGTAAAAATCTCACCAGCTTCCCTTTAAGGGGCTCCTCTAGTGATGCTCCAACGAAAGTTACTTTCTCAGGATCCTCGGGAGCCAATGGGATCGGGATCAAGTCTTCTGCTGGCTTCCCTATTTTCTCATCATTCTCGCAGACATCCAGATCTTCAATAGGCAGAACCTGCCCCGCAACTCCATCAGCCCTAAGGGAGGCTACTTAACAACTCCTTGCCATCTTTTGATCTCCTCTTTCTTCTCCAATCCCGTCCGTGGTGGGGAACTTCATCACCGAATGGTAAGAAGAGGGGAATGCTTTCAAAACATGTATCCCCTTCTTCCCATAATTGTATTGAAAGTTGATCCAGCCTTTACCACTACAAAGTCCAACATCTGCGTTGCTTGTCTTGGTTCCTACCCTATAGTTAGAGGCAACTTAATTATTCCTTCCATGGGGCACTCTACTCCAGCGAAGCCATATATTGGCATATCAGTTGGTTTTAATTGTGAATCAGTGTAACCCATCCTTATAAAAGTATCATGGAGTAAGATGTCCACCGAAGCTCCATTGTCTACAAGGACTCTCTTCACCGGGATGTTTCCTATTATCGGTGTTATGACCAATGGATCATCATGAGGAAATTTCACACCCTCTAAGTCAAAATCATCAAATGTCATTGTTACTCCTGTCCTACCCCTCTTCGGGGCTTCTCCAACAATATGCATAACTTCTCTAGTGTATACTTTCCTTTAATTTTTAGATGAACCAGCAGCAGTGGGCCCTCCGAAGATTGTATTTATCACTGGCCCTCGGGGTCGTGGTCCTCCAAAGATCGTGTTAATTACCGGTCCCCTAGGTTGGGGATTTCACCCCTGATCATCTTGATCCCTTTTGCGTTCATCAAAGTTCCTTCTTCCATTATTATTCCTATCTCCCCCATCTCCAGTGTACTTGCTTAGCCTTCCCTTTCGAATAAGAAATTCTTTTTCATCTTTCAGTTGCCTATACTCATTTGTTTCATGACCAGCATCCTTGTAAAATCTACAATATTTGTTCTTATCTAGCTTAGTAGGATCAACTTTCAGGGGTTAGGCCAACGGACTTCCCTATCTCTTTCAATTTCCATTAAGATCTGACTTCTAGGAGCGTTCAGTTTAGCAGATTCGCTGAACTTTTGTCCAAGTCCTCCCTTTTTCGGGATTGAATCAGTGTTTTGCTCAGTTCGAGGATACTTGTCCTTAGCATTATATTCTAGATCAGTCTTTCGCTTCTTGCCATCAGCAGGCTCGCTATTCACTACTGTCTTCCTCATGCTTTCCTCCACTTTGATATACTTCTCGGCCCTATCTTGTAGCTGCAACATGCTTTCAGGGGGCTCTTGGCCAATGACATCTTGAAGAACTCATCCCTAGTTCCTTGATGTAATGCTATCATGGCTACTTTATCATCAAGGTCTGGGACCTTCAAAGCTTCTTTGGTGAAATGATTCAGATAATCTCTCAAGGACTCCTTAGCTCCTTGCACAATACTCATGAGAGAAGCTGAGCTCTTCTCATGCACTCTTCTACTGATGAACTGCTTAATGAAAGCTTGAGTAAAGTCTCTAAAAGACCCAATTGAATTTGGTGGCAAACGACTATACCATCTTTGAGCCATCCCTGACTGGGTTTGAGAAAAGGCCCGACACTTAATAGCATCTTCACGGGCTGCAACAACAATGCATTGGAGAATGTCCTGACATGATTTGCGGGATCTCCAGTTCCATCATAGGCTTTGATGGTGGGCATCTTAAACTTCCTTGAAATATGGGCATTCATTATCTCTTCAGTGAAGGGTGGAATTGGATCATCAGGATTTCCTAAAGGCAGAAGATCATTTGGGTCAGCCCTTGGGATAATAGCCCTTCTTGGTGTTGGACCATCCAGGTCTATAATTGGAGATTGATTTCTCCTCCTCGGGGCAGTGGGGGCTTTAGGTGCGCCTCCAGATCGCGTTTCAGCCTTTGGATCTCACCTTCATGAGCCCTGATCCTCTCCTATAGTTCCTGGGTATTAGTCCCTTGTGTGGTTCTGGGGCGTCGATTAACATCAGTCATTGACTCTTTACCAGCACGCCTCCTTCTAGGAGCCACATCGTCATCTGAAGATTTAAAGTCTCTTTCAGTATATGGTCCAGAGAATTCTTGGTCCTCCGGAATATGAGCCAAAACTCGTATGTAGGGGGGTGTCTGTCCTCGTGCTTCACTTTGATTAGCATGTCCACTTCCTCCAACCTCAGGATATAGGGGCATCACGTAGGGGGGATTAGTGGTCACAATAGTTGAATATTCATACCTAACAGGTTAAGAGGTCACAAGGGCATGTACCTACTGAAGTTGGGGATTCGTCCCTTGAGGAGCTGGGGGATTCGTCCCTTATGGCTGAGGCTCAGTTGCCCCTATCGGGGTTCCTCCTTGGGTAGAGGCGTAGGACGAGTGTGGGGGTATCTCCACCGTTGACGAAAATTAGGGTGTATTAATTGCTATATTTATTACTAGGGTTCGTGAGCTCCGAGACTCGTTTTGACTGCTCTTGTGTCTCGTGACTTGATCGATCTGCGTTAACAAGATACATACGTACCTTGCTGATTGCCAAAGATCAAGTTAAAAAACGTAGTTCTGATGAGGAGGGGTGAGTCCCCTTATATAGATGACGGGAGTCCTTGAATTGGACTAGGGTTATGAGACTTGGGGGACAAGTCTCAAAATTAGGATAGACTTTGGAGTCAAAATCCTTGTTGGTTTGGGTGCCCTCTAGGCTATCTTTCATAGAGTTATATTACTGATTGGACTTATTTAATGAGCTGTTAATCCTCCCTATTTATCAATTACGAAATTAATAAATATTCAGGGCTATTGGGCCTCCTTTGTTCCATCAGGCCTGATAAATATGTTAACTTTCTTGGGCCTGATCAATGTGTTAACCTTCTTGGTCTGAATGTCATACATATGTCCTTCTTTAATGGGCCTTGTACTCCTAGATGTAATTAATGCAACATTAATGACGTAATTAAGGTTTATTTTACCCCTATCACGTGTATTTACGGAGGTTTCAATTTAAGCTTCTCTCTGGCATCCTGTTCTCTTTCTCAAATATAGTCGCCGTCAGGGTTTTCACCGATGGAAATCCCCAATCTCTTTATTTTCTTTCATTTTTCTTAGTCTTGTTATTAGATCTTAATTTCTATCATTTTTTCCAAAAATAATTCTTACATAAAAAATCATGAGAGTATCCGGAATTTCTAACTTCTCTAATCAAGCATGTGGTTCTTCTTTTTCGAGGGATCCGAGTTTTTTTATTTTTTGTGGTTTTGTTTTGTAGATCTAAGGCTTGCTTTTATTTCTTAATTTGAATTTGGCTGTAGTCTCTCCTTAGTGAGAGTTTTGTTATTTCTCTTCTTAATTAATGAGGGTATGAATTTTAATTTAATGATAAAAGTTTTTAGGGTATTGCAATTATGGTCGATAACTCAAACATGATGTACATATATCATCTTCAACAAATGGCGTGATTGTATCTCCAAAATAGATGGATTAATCAACTATTATTTATGTTTTATATTAGTTCAACGTGACTATCTTTGTAGATGTTGTATGACTTTTTATTATTGAATTAGTTTCTTATTGAAAAAGGGTATATTAGAGATATATATCTATATATATATATTAATTTGTTACAGAATATAAACAATGGGTTGGTTTCTATGGAAAACACCATAATTGGAGAACACCGGAGAACACTTCATTTTTTATATTTTTTTATATCTTTTATTCAAAATGCATATATTATGTTAATGAAAATAAAAATTTGTATATAGATAAAAAAATATGAGAAATTTTTTATAGAACATATACATATATTATGCACAAATCACAGAACATACAATACGCCATATATGGCCTATCGCAACCCCCTCCCTAAAGAATGTTACCTAATATGTTACCTTAGATAGGGTAGTTATGAGATAATTTAACATTGTATTTTTTATGTTACCTTAGCCAAAGACAAGGTGTTGCATTAGCTGGAAAGTCTTACAGCTTCCAAGATATTTGTCAAAGTGTTACCTTAGAGTATTAAAATATAAATACTCTATATTTCCTTAAGAGATTAAATATTAATTTTAATTCATTATAAAAAATATAAGGTGATATTAAAATATAAACAAGGAGATATATGATACATGAATATTTTATTCAGAAAAATTAAAAAAAAATCAAAATAATCATTTCAAAAGTAATAATCATTTAAAGATATATATAAAACTATATAAACTGTAAATATAAGAATTTTTAAAAGTGAAAAATATATATATAATTATTTCTCTTTTCTAAAATAACTTAAAATATGAGGTATTTTTAAGATTAAATAAATTTTAAAATAAATAAAATTCATGATGATATTTGATTTTTATATATAAGAAAATTTAAAAAAATAGGATTTTTTAAATTTAATAAATTTAAAAAATCTAAAATATGAATTTTAAAAGTAATGAAAAGTAAGAATATTACAAATTCTCCTTGTTGATTTAAGTTTTAAAAATAATAAAATAGATTTTATTAACTATTTTTTTCCAATAATTTCTTTAATTTTATTTATTACAAAAGTAAAATAAAATATATTGTATTGAAATTTGTAGACTTCAAATTTAGAAGAAGCGGGCAAAAATTTGCTAAAGGGCCGCCCAAATTTGGACAACTTAAATTTTCAATACCGTCACTCTCCTCTCTCTCACAGACCCTCTCTCACACGACTCTCACTCTCACACAGACCCTCTCTCTCATAGACCCTCTCTGGCTCAGATCTAACCCTTCCCAAATCCAACACTCACTCTATTTTTATCAAATCTAACTCTCTTCAATTAAGATGTCAAATGGGATTTTCGTTCTCGTCCCCTTTTCAATTAGGGCTTTTAGTTGTGCTAAAATTAGGGCTCTATTTATTTAATTTTATTTATTACAAAAGTAAAATAAAATATATTGTATTGAAATTTGTAGTCTTCAAATTTAGAAGAAGCGGGCAAAAATTTGCTAAAGGGCTGCCCAAATTTGGACAACTTAAATTTTCAATACCGTCACTCTCCTCTCTCTCACAGACCCTCTCTCACACGACTCTCACTCTCCTCTCTCTCATAGACCATCTCTGGCTCAGATCTAACCCCTCCCAAATCCAACACTCACTCTATTTTTATCAAATCTAACTCTCTTCAATTAAGATGTCAAATGGGGTTTTCGTTCTCGTCCCCTTTTCAATTAGGGCTTTCAGTTGTGCTAAAATTAGGGCTTTACTTTTGTTAGGAATATGTGTATTAGTTTGATGATAAGTTAAACAAAACACTTAAGTAGAAATCTGGTGTTTGTAGCCTCAACGGATAAGACCATTCTGGCTATCCGTTGATGGAGTAGCTTTACTTAGAAATAAGTTTAGTATTGTAGCACATTTCAGTTTCTGTATTCAAGTTATAACTCTTAGATGTTGTGGGAAATTATAAGTCATGTTGACTACTAGTGGATATACAAATAGGAGGGCTAACTGTAAATATTTCATTCCTTGTAATTTTGTATAAGTGAAGTAGTATCAACTCATAAGTTAAAGGTCTTCAACGGATAAGAAACAAAGCTTCAACGGATGTCTCTAAAGTTTCAACGGATAACATCCATCAACGGATGAGTGCATCAACGGATAAAGCTTCAACTGTTAATGCATCAACGGATTAAGCTTTCAACGGATGAAAGCTTCAACGGATGATAAGTTCAATAGCAGCTGATAGTGACAATTCATAAGCTCACAGAGGCACATGGGTTGACAGAGACAATTGGAATGTGGCAGCCTCTTGGAGGAATCAAGAAAATGCAGCATTTCCATTCTGGTGCAAACAAGAAAGTATTCAAAGATTCACAGATTATCCTAGATTGCATTGGATAGAGAAATGAAGAAGAAACATGTGAAGAATCTTTTCAATTGTATTTTATATTTTTGTCTTCACTTGTAAACTTGGTGATATATAAACCAAGTTGCAGTTAGTAACTAGAATGTGAATTTTCCAGAGCTGTTTAGAAAAACATTGAGAGAAAATCATCTAGTTTGTACTAGGAAGCAGCTGTGATCAATTTCTTGAATCACAAATTTTCTGAAATAACACATCTCTGGTGGAACAACAAATCCACCAGAAAAGTTTTTAAGTCTTTTATGTTCTTTACATTTATGTTTGAATATATATCTATCTACATTAGCTCAAAGCAATTCACACACACTTGTTCATCAAAACACATAGTCTTTGAAACTGCTCAAAACTTGAAAAAGTTTTGAGATTTACATTCAACCCCCCTTCTATAAATCTCATTGTTAGTTCCTTGGGAATAATAATTGGTATCAGAGCAAGCTCTTAAATTACAAAGAGTTTAAAGATCTATTCTACTAACATCATGAGTAAGAAGGATATTGGTGTAAAGATTCCAATCCTGGAAAGAGATAATTATCATCACTGGAAAATGAAGATGCATCTACATCTTCTCTCCCAAGATGAAAGCTATATTAACTGCATTGAAAATGGTCCTCACATCCCTCACAAAGTGGCCACAGCTGCAACTGCCACAATTGTTATTGGACAGTCTATTCCCAAGCCAAAAGTAGAATGGACTGATGAAGATATTGAAGAGGTTCACAAGGACAAGGAAGCCATGGACATTCTGTTCAATGGTTTAGATCAAGATATGTTTGATAATGTCATTAACAGTCAAACTGCTAAGGAAATTTGGGATACTGTGCAACTTATCTGTGAAGGTACTGAACAAGTTAGAGAAAAGAAAATGCAGTTTCTCATTCAACAGTATGAATACTTTCACTTTGAAGAAGGAGAATCACTGAATGATACCTTCAATAGATTTAAGAAACTGTTGAATGGATTGAAGTTGTATGGCAGAGTGTACCAAGTCAAGGACTCCAACTTAAAATTTCTGAGGTCTCTACCAAAGGAATGGAAGCCTATGGCTGTTTCACTAAGGAATTCTCAAGATTAAAAGGACTTCACACTTGAAACATTATATGGAATTTTGAAGACCTATGAACTTGAGATGGAGCAAGATGAGCTGTTGGAAAAGGGAAAGAGAAAAGGTGGATCAGTTGCACTTGTAGCTGACAATGAGAAGACTGAAGCCAGGAATGAAGAAAAGACAATGCCAAGTCTCAAAATTGGCACAAGCAAATCAGAATCAAGTAAGGGAAAGGAGCAAGTAGTTGAGGTTGAAGATAATTCCAGTCAAGATGACTCTAATGATGTTGATGAACATCTGGCCTTTCTGTCCAAGAGGTTTGCAAAGATGAAATTCAGGAAAAATGCTAAATTCACTAAGTCAAACAAGAACATGGTGGACAAATCTAAGTTCAAATGTTATAACTGTGGCATAAGTGGACACTTTGCAAATGAGTGCAGAAAGCCAACCTCTGATAAGAAGAAATTTGAGCAAGTTGATTACAAAAAGAAATATTTCGATTTGCTCAAACAAAAGGAAAGAGCTTTTCTGACTCAAGATGACTGGGCAGCAGATGGAGCCAATTAAGATGATGATATGGAATATGTCAACCTAGCCCTGATGGCTAATTCTGATGAAAATGAAACTAGTTCATCAAGCAACCAGGTAATTACTACTGACCTCTCTCAGCTTTCTAAGATTGAATGCAATGAAGCCATAAATGATATGTCCAATGAATTATATCATTTGCGTGTTTCTCTTAAATCACTAGCTAAAGAAAACACAAGAATCAAAGAGAATAATCTGTTTTTAAGTGATAGGAATGCTATGTTAGAGGGTAAGGTAATTGAGCTTGAAAAGATTAAAATCAAATGCTTAACTGTTGAGAGTGAACTAGAAGAATCTGTTAAGAAAGTAGAAATTCTTTCTAAACAACTAGAACGTGAGCAAGAGGTAATCAAGGACCGGAAAACATCTAGGGATGTGAGTGCTCAGATTGTCAAGGTTCAGGGAATTGAATCACTCTGTGAGAACGCCTGGAAGAAAAACAAAAAGGAAGTAGAATTAATTGATGGATTATCAACGGATGTGGAATCAACGGATGATGAAAGTTGTCCGTTGAAGGAAGAAAAGGAGCATTCGTTGAAGGCTCATCAATTAAAACAGGCAAGTGATTCTAAAAAGAACAATTTGAAAAATCTCAATAAAAAGTTTGGTTCAACTTCCAAGAACTTTGTCAAAGAAGAAGCTAGCACATCCAAAGATGCCAGTAAGGTGAATATAGGACACATGACTTTAGATCAGTTAAAAAATAGGCTTAAGATGGTTGAGGATAAAAACGAAACTAAAAGAAAATCAAATAGAAATGGGAAGGTAGGGATTAACAAACACAACAACTACACACCTGATAAATATGCTCCTAGAAAAAGTTGTGTGCATTGCAAAAGTGTTAATCATCTATCTGCTAACTGCAAGTCAGTTAAGAATGCTCCCATGCCTTTAACTCCTTCCATGCCTAACATGTCTATGTCACCTCTGCATGCTATGCCTGTTGTGTCTCAACAGAATCCTCATGCACATTTTGCAAACATGCCATATGTTAATAATCCTTATTTTGCTGCATTCAGTTTGCCTCAAATGCCATACAACATGCCTATGTGGAATAATATGTTTGCACAATCTATGCCTTATCATATTCAACCAAAGGTGCTAAATGATTCTGTAACTAACCCTACACTTCAACCAACTACATCTAAGACCAAGGTTGACCCAAAGTTACCTAAGTCAAAAGATGCAGGATGTATGAAGTCTAGGAAAAAGACTAACAAGGCTGGACCCAAGGAAACTTGGGTACCAAAATTAACTTAATTGATTTTGTTGTGTGCAGGGAAAAAGAAGGAATCTATGGTACTTGGACAGTGGTTGTACAAGGCACATGACAAGAGATTTCACCCTGCTCACATAGTTCAAGGAGAGAGTTGGCCCTAGCATAACCTTTGGAGATGACATCAAAGGGTTCACTATGGGATATGGCTTGATTTCAAAAGAAAATGTCATCATTGATGAAGTTGCATTAGTTGATGGTCTCAAACATAATCTATTGAGCATCAGTCAACTATGTGACAGAGGGAATACTGTTTCCTTCAATTTTGAAGCCTGTGTTGTCACAGGTAAGAAGGACAACAAAGTGGTTCTAACTGGAGTTAGAAAAGGAAATGCGTACTTGGATGACTTCAACTCTACAGATGCAGAATCAATTACTTGTCTTTTCAGCAAAGCAAGTCCAGATGAAAGTTGGCTATGACACAAGAAGCTGTCCCATTTGAATTTCAAGACAATGAATGATCTAGTCAAAAAGGACTTAGTTAGAGGAATGCCTCTAGTGGAATTCTCAAGGGATGGACTGTGTGATGCCTGTCAGAAAGGAAAGCAAAAGAGAGCATCAATCAGTAAGAAGCTTGAATCAGCAATTGATGAACCATTACAACTGCTACACATGGATCTTTTTGGACCAGTCAATGTATTGTCAATTTCAAGGAAAAGATATTGCCTAGTGATTGTAGATGATTTCTCAAAGTTTTCATGGACCTACTTTCTTGGATCAAAGGATGAAGCTAGTGAAATCATCATCA
Organism: Apium graveolens; assembly: GCF_009905375.1. NCBI lineage: Eukaryota > Viridiplantae > Streptophyta > Magnoliopsida > Apiales > Apiaceae > Apium > Apium graveolens. The sequence goes on along the minus strand of NC_133654.1, from coordinate 141,333,373 downwards.
ATCATATCAAGCAAGTCAACAATCATCTAGATTTCAAGGTAAGGAATATCAGGAGTGACAATGGAACTGAGTTCAAGAATTCTACCATGAGGTTGTTCTGTGAAGAAAATGGGATCATGCATGAGTTCTCGGCTCCAAGGACTCCACAACAGAATGATGTGGTGGAAAGGAAGAATAAATCACTAATTGAAGCTGCAAGAACAATGCTTGAAGAGTCAAAACTCCCAACATACTTTTGGGCTGAGGCTGTTAACTGTGCAAGTTACACTCAGAATATTTCTCTAATCAATCAGGAAAAAGGCATGACTCCCTATCAATTGTTCAAGAGAAGAAAACCAACTTTAAACTATCTTCATGTCTTTGGTTGCAAATGCTACATTCTAAGGAATCAACCTGATCACAAAGGGAAGTTTAATGCAAAGGCTGATGAAGGAATATTTGTTGGTTATTCTGCTGGAAAATCATATAGGGTCTACAATCTAAGAACCAACATTGTCATGGAATCTGTGCATGTTGTGTTTGATGATAAAAAGATTGATGGACTAACAGATGAGGGACATCATGAAGGACTCAAATTTGACAACATTGAGATATATTGTGATGATAGTGAAGATGAAAATGATGGAGAAGGCACCTCGAAAAGAATTCAAAATCTGCCTTTGGATAATGCACAAAGTGCTGCATCAGTTGAAAGTCACAATTCAGCATCCGTTGAAAGAAGTAATGCAGCATCCGTTGAAAGATAAAGTGCATCATCCGTTGAAGTACATAATGAAACATCCGTTGATCATAGTCTGTCAACGGATAATCAATTCACTTCATCAGTTGATAGAACTCCCAGTTCCTTTTAAAGGATCAGTAACTCAGGGGGAGTTTCAGCCAATCAACACTCTATCTCACATCATGACAATACTGAGGCAACCTCATCTAGAGCTAATCTACCACCTCAAAGGAAATGGACCAAGAATCACCCTTTTGAATTGATCATTGGTGATGCAACATCTAAAGTGCAAACTAGAAGGGCTACTCAAGATGAATTTCTATATAGTAGTTTTCTATCACAGGAGGAACCTAAGAAAGTGGAAGAAGCTCTATTGGATCTAGATTGGATTTTAGCAATGCAAGAGGATCTAAACCAATTTGAGAGGAACAAGGTATGGAAGCTGGTACCTAAGCCAAAGAACAAGAGCTCTATTGACATAAAATGGGTATTCAGGAACAAGATGGATGAAAATGGCATTGTCATAAGGAATAAAGCCAGATTGGTTGCCAAGGGCTATTCTCAATAAGAGGGAATAGATTTTGATGAGACATTTGCTCCAGTTGCAAGACTTGAAGCCATCAGAATCTTTCTAGCCTATGCAGCCCATGCCAATTTCAAAGTCTATCAAATAGATGTCAAGAGTGCATTTCTGAATGGAGAATTGGAGGACGAAGTTTATGTAAGCCAACCTCCAGGATTTGAAGATTCAAATTTTCCAGACTATGTGTATTATCTATTGAAAGCACTCTATGGACTAAAGCAGGCACCTAGAGCCTGGTATGAGACTTTGTCAAAAATTCTTCTAGATAATCACTTCACAAGAGGTACTGTTGACAAAACTCTTTTCTTTAGAAATGTTAATGGCTCTACAATACTTGTTCAAATCTATGTAGATGATATCATATTTGGCTCTACAGATGATAAGTTTTGTAAAAAGTTTGCTAAGTTAATGCAAAGTAAATATAAAATGAGTATGATGGGAGAGCTAACTTATTTTCTTGGTTTACAAGTTAAAAAGTTAGTGGTGGAATTTTTATTAGTCAAACTAAATATATTTATGATCTTTTAAAGAAGTTTGACTTAATGGATTGTTCATCTGTAAAAACTCTCATGGCCACTGTCACCAAGCTTGAATTAAACAAGGCTGAAAAGTCTGTGGATATTACAAGCTATAGAGGCATGGTTGGCTCACTTCTATATTTAACTGCTAGTAGACCTGATATAATGTTTTCTACATGTCTCTGTACTAGATTTCAAGCTGACCCTAAAGAATCTCACTTAGTGGCTATTAAAAGAATTTTCAGATATCTCAAAGGGACTCCAAATCTAGGAATTTGGTATCCTAGAGAGTCTGGTTTTGATCTAATTGGCTACTCAGATGCAGATTATGCAGGTTGCAAAATAGACAGGAAAAATACAACTGGCACCTGTCAATTTCTAGGGAATAAGCTTGTGTCATGGTTCAGCAAGAAGCAAAATTATGTTTCTACATCAACAGCTGAAGCAGAGTACATTGCTGCTGGTAGTTGCTGTGCACAGATACTTTGGATGAGGAATCAACTATTTGACTATGGGATAACTGTTGACAAAATTCCAATATTCTGTGACAACACAAGTGCCATTGCCATTACTGAAAATCCAGTACAACACTCAAGAACCAAGCACATTGACATCAAGTACCACTTCATAAGGGAACATGTGATGAATGGTACAGTGGAACTTCATTTTGTTCCAAGTGAAAAGCAGATTGCAGACATATTTACCAAGCCACTTGATGAATCAACATTCACAATATTAGTAAGTGAGCTAGGTATGCTTAATTATTCATAAAATCATGTCCTTATTATAATCTACTTTGGAGCCTGAAATGAATTTGCTGCAAGAACAAAGTTGTCTTTAAGTAAAGATTATTTTATCAATGGATATTCCCTATCTTTTGAAAGCCAAAATTGTTCTATCAACGGATGTCCATTATCCGTTCAAAGACAAATACATTTCTGGTAATTTTATCCTTTAACGGATAAAACTGTGTTAATCTTCAACGGATAACTATTTACATTATCCGTTAAAGTGTCACATCAGGTGTTTTAAGTAAGTCACAACCGTTGATTCATTTACTTAACCGTTGATACATATATATATATATACACAGTTGTATGTATTTGTATTAAAGACAATTTTAGAATTCATACAGTTTTCTTTATTCTCAAACGGCTGTAATTTACTTAAAAGTATTATTTAATCATTCTCCTTACGTTTTAATTCGAGAAAGTATAAAAGCCTTTTGAATTCTTATTTTCACTTTACGCTTTCTTGCAATCTTTCAAAAGCTTTTACTCTCTTTCTCTCCCAAAACTCTCAACTTTTCTCTGCAACCTCTACTCACTACAATGGCACCAGTAGTAAAGATAATGTCCCAGTCTGGATTTGTCTATGAGAAGAACAATTTCGTAGCTTTGGTGGAAAAGAATGAAGCCCACTCAGATTATCACAAGATGATGGACTTCATCAAAAACTGCAAACTAAGCTATGCAATGCTGGAAGCCCCAACTATTTACTGTGAGGTAATTGAGGAGATTTGGACAACTGCAGATTTCAATCCCACAGATATGACCATCACTTTCTCTCTCAAAGGTAAGGATTACTGTATTAACTGTGATGATATACAGTCTTGTTTCAAACTACCTGAGAACAATGCCATGACACCACACACTGATAATGATGTATCTAGCATGTTAGATTCCATAGGCTATTCTTTTGATTCTGCTAGTTTAGGGAGTATTAGAAGAAAAGGCCTTAGGAAAGAATGGAGTTTTCTTAGTGATGCCTTTATCAAGGTTTTCTATGGGAAAATTAGTAATTTTGATGCTATAACTTCATCTCTAGTTAATATGCTCTATATGCTAGTTTTCGATAGGTATTTTAATTTTAGCAACTGTGTCATGCTAGAATTAGGTACCCGGTTAGGTAACAAAGCTAATAGACCCCATAACATCTACTATGCTAGATTTTTATGTTATTGGCTAACCATGTTGCTGAAGGATTGGTCACAACCAATGAGAGTAACAAACTCAAGTGCTGGGCACAAGAGAAAAAGGTTCTTGCAGACCTTTTGAGAATAAACCTCAACAATCAAGTGCCATTGGTATATTTGCCAATAATGAATGCACCTCAGGTAAGTGAGGTAAATACTTCTTCAACTCCTACTACTTCTAACCCCATTATCTCTTTGCCTTCAAGTGTGGCCATGGAATCTGTGTCTTTGTGCCAATAGATTCCTACCAAAGCCACCAAACCTAAAGTTTCAAGAACAAAGTCAAAGAAAGCCACCTCTGTTGTTTCTCAAAAGACAACAGTTGTAACAACTACCATCAACCCTGAGGGGAGTGAACAGGGTGTGAGTGGTGAGGGGAGGGGTGAACATCTAGAAACCCTCCAAGATAAGGTAGGAGAGGTGAGTGGTACCCCAGCCATCCAAGCCACAGTTTCTCAAAAGACTGTGGTGGTTGAAAAGGATTCAAACTCATCCCTAGTTGCATCCTCCCAAAATGGTGCAGCTATTAAAAATAGTCCCCAACCAGGGATACAGAATAAAAGAGGAAGGGACACTGAAACCACACACTCACCTGTAAAAGCCTTTTCAAGAAGAAAGAAGTTTAAAACCTTAATTTCCACACAGGGTGCACACACTGCACAGATACACCTACCTGTATCCATGCCTTCTCAAATTCAGCTTGATGTGACTCTAACAAATGTGGAGTCACAGCCCCATTCTCTCAAAATTAACACACATCAATCACCAAATTCTCCATCACCATCTCTGGATGTGGACATGATATTCACATCAATTCCTGATTCTCCCTCTTTACAACTCAGGGAGGAGCCCCACTCAAATACTGGTGATCATCATCTTTTAGATGATTTGTTGGATCATCAGCCAATTCTTTCAGACTTGGTTGAAGAATCTGTGTCTCCTAAATTAAAATCAATCCACACAGATTCAACAATCATGTCCCTTTCAATTTCTACTTCTTTTCCTTCATCAACGGATATTACTCATCCGTTGACAAGTGGTTGTTCTTCGACGGATAAGCTTAACAGCAGTTATCCGTTGATACCATCAGTTCTTACTTCAACGGATACTCCCTATCCGTTGATAGTCTCTACACAAATAACTGAATCAATTCCAAGTGTAGAAGACATGGTTACTGTACAATCACTTCTAGGATTGAGGGAAGGGAGTGAAAATTTGAGTGAGAGGCTGGGTTGCTCCCAGGCAAAAGGAGAGCTTGAGAGTCTAAATATGCATGCTATTTCTTCCAACATGGGAGAAGAAAGTGAGAGGAGTGCCACCTTAGTAGGTGAGGGTGAGGGTGTGAGGTGTGTGAGCCAGGGGGAGCCCCTGATGCAAGAATATAGAGAAATTAAGAGAAAAGCAGGTACAAAAGGTATAAGGGTGGATCCAGCCATTGCTAATGAGTCAATGATTGTGGATGATGCTGAAGAGGAAAGATAATTTCATCAACATTAAAAAGCTGTAATTTATAACATTTCCTTGGATGCTGACACTTTTACTCATCCTGTGTCAGCCTATCAACTGTTGGCTGCTCAGGGCAATGTGGAGGCAGAACAGACTTTGAACCTAGTACATACTTCGGAATCTCTACAAAGGGATAAAGCTGCTGTCAATAGGATGCCTTCTCAAGCTGGTGAGCCATCTAAAGAATTTGGAGTAAATTCTAATGATGATGACTCTGTCTCATTTCATGGAAGCATGAACTTAGGGGGAGATGCAGGTCCTAGTTCAGTTCCAAATCTACCTGAATGGGCCTTAACTAAGGAATCTACACCAGGACAGTTCAGTGTCTCCTTGGTCAAACAAGTTATGGCTATTCAAAAGGCCCTTCAGGAAACTTCAGATGCTGGTACCAAGGCTATTCTTCAAGCCCACCTAGATTCTCTACATCTCATGAAGCTACAGCAACTAAGACAGAATCTAAGTGTGGATGAACTCAAGAAGGATATAGCTGACTTGAAGTCCTACAATTCTGAGAAGCTGGATTCAGTCATGCCCTACGGTACCATGCAGGACTTGTTACTGAGATTGAGAAGAGAATCAGATGCTGAAAAGAGGCTGGCCAAGTTGGAAGACAGAGTTCAAGTCATTGAAAACTCTGTGGTCACCATTCTTCAGAATCAACAGTCTCAAACAAGTCTACTCATGCAGCTGGCAAAAGCACAAGGCTTGACCCCTCTCCTTGATGATAAGAAAAAGGGGGAGAATAAAGGGGAAGGGGAAGGAGAGCCATCTACAAACATCCAAATATCTAAAGTGCTAGTTCCCGCCATCACTACTTCTCCAACACTTCAAATCAAAGGAAAGCTTGATGGAATTGATCTAATCCAGCTAGCAACAGCTAAGATGAAGGTGAAGGAGCAGATGAGAAAAATTGATGAAAGGATGCAACAGGTGTTTCGCTCTACAACTTCAAAATCATTATCTGTGAAACATAGCACAAAGGTTGAGCCAATCATTATGGAGGACAAGCCAGTAAGGAGGAATAAGGTTGGAGAGACTTCCTTAAGGAATTTGAAACCCATGGTACTCAAGCCATCCACTAGACTCAACAGGGACTCTACTAAGAACCCTCTAAACTTTAGTCAGTCAAAAAAAGTAGATTTCCCTCTTCCAAAACCTGATGATGACAAAGTTTTGAGTGGCAGCATCATAAAGCACAAAGAGACCAATGATGTAGTGGAAATGATGAATATGACTATCATTTATAGAGAGGGAAAGAGTATCTGTGTGATGCAAGGACATCTCAAATTCTCTAAAGCCAAGAGGGAAGAAACCATGAGGTTAAAGGAAGAAGCTAAAAGGCTGAAGGCTGACAAAAGAGCAAAAACAAAGCTTGAAAAACAGCTAGAGTCAAGTCAGACTGAAGAAAGGGAGAAGATTGAAGACAAGAGTGAAGAAAACAAGATTGAAAGCAAAAATGTGGATATGGGGAATGTGGTAGGTGAGAGTGTAAAGGAAAGAAAGGAATGGCAGAAAGGGAACAGAAAGAAGGCCAATGCAAAAAGGAAGAGTGGAGATGACACTGAAGAAACCCAATCTAAATCTAAACCACTACCTTCTATTCCTGAACCCATTGTGCCTGATCCCTATTTAAATATCCATGGTGAAACAATCATTCCTAAGGAGGAACCCATTGATTGGGACACCATCAAATTGCCCACCTTCTTAAATACTTCTCCACCACCAAAGAAACAGAAAAGAAAAACCAAATCAACACCTCCCCTAACCTCAAGAAAATTCACTCAGAAACCCAAGCCTAAGCCACAAGCCTCAAAAGATGATTATGTTCACATTTGTGACATAAAGGAACAGACAGACATTGAACTCTACCTGGATGAGCTGGAGGAAGTAAGGGGAATAGATGCCTACAGACAGCTACCAGAAAGATTAGTGTTCAAGTACAAAGGAAATGGGGAAAGGACTTGGCCCCTTTATAGAATTCTGGATGAAGGCTATTCTACCTTGGTTAGAGTTTACTCAGCTATCAAAAGGGATTCTGGCTTTAGCAGGATTGCCAAAACTGAGATTCTCAACAAGATTGCCAACATAAGGAAAACTTGGTGGGAGCCCAATTCCTTGCCTAGAACATTACTCATCCCTGAGCATGGAATTACATTTCACAAATCACCTCATTGGCTGATGGAGTTCAGAGACAATAAAGGAGTCAGAAGATTCTTCAAACTTGAAGACTAGCTTAAAATTGCCAGTAATGAAACTCTCAAGGACACGCAATCTAAGTTGGACATCAGTGAAGAAGATGAAGCTGAATTCTACAGACAACTCCAACTTCAAGTAGAGGAAAATGACAGGAGGGTAGGGAAGAAAACAAGGGATCAAAGGAAAAGAAAATAATCTGCTCAACCTAAAGGAACATTCTTGGAAATAATGTAATCCTTCAATTCTATCTCAGTACATACACTTTTGCAGCACTTTTGAATTTCTACTTGATTTCAATTCATATATTTATTAAGTGTTTTGTTATCATCAAGTTAAACCCAAATTTATGCCTATAATTCTAGTAGACATAAATAGGGGGAGATTGTTAGGAACATGTGTATTAGTTTGATGATAAGTTAAACAAAACACTTAAGTAGAAATCTGGTGTTTGTAGCCTCAACGGATAAGACCATTCTGGCTATCCGTTGATGAAGTAGCTTCACTTAGAAATAAGTTTAGTATTATAGCACATTTAAGTTTCTGTATTCAAGTTATAATTCTTAGATGTTGTGGGAAATTATAAGTCATGTTGACTACTAGTGGATATGCAAATAGGAGGGCTAACTGTAAATATTTCATGCCTTGTAATTTTGTATAAGTGAAGTAGTATCAACTGATAAGTTAAAGGTCTTCAACGGATAAGAAACAAAGCTTCAACGGATGTCTCTAAAGCTTCAACGGATAACATCCATCAACGGATGAGTGCATCAACGAATAAAGCTTTAACTGCTAATGCATCAACGGATAAAGACTTCAACGGATGAAAGCTTCAACGGATGCTAAGTTCAATAGCAGTTGACAATGACAATTCATAAGCTGACAGAGGCACATGGGTTGACAGAGACAATTGGAATGTGGCAGCCTCTTGGAGGAATCAAGAAAATGCAGCATTTCCATTCTGGTGCAAACAAGGAAGTATTCAAAGATTCACAGATTATCCTAGATTGCATTGGATAGAGAAATGAAGAAGAAACATGTGAAGAATCTTTTCAATTGTATTTTATATTTTTGTCTTCACTTGTAAACTTGGTGATATATAAACCAAGTTGCAGCTAGTAACTAGAATGTGAATTTTTCAGAGCTGTTTAGAAAAACAATGAGAGAAAATCATCTAGTTTGTACTAGGAAGCAGCTATGACCAATTTCTGGAATCACAGATTTTCTGAAATAACACATCTCTGGTGGAACAACAAATCCACCAGAAAAGTTTTTAAGTCTTTTGTGTTCTTTACATTTGTGTTTGAATATATATCTGTCTGCATTAGCTCAAAACAATTCACACACACTTGTTCATCAAAACACATAGTCTTTGAAACTGCTCAAAACTTGAAAAAGTTTTGAGATTTACATTCAACCCCCTTCTATAAATCTCATTGTTAGTTCCTTGGGAATAACAACTTTCATATTTATGGGTGTCAATTAAATGTCCATATATATTCTTATAATTATTTACAATAATATGTTATCTATATTTATATTGTAAAAGTTTTGAAATTCAAGAAAGGGCTGCAGATTTCGTTTGTAGATAATCAAATCGAAGTTCAAGGAGAGCTTCTCAATATAGTCAGAGAACTTGATGACCGTCCCAAGGTAATAAGATTCTATTTTTTTTATTTTTGGTTATAAAATTAGAGTATAAACTGTGGTGTTAAAACTTAAAAGTGATAGTTCAAGTTTTAATAGACCAGAATTAGATTTTTATAAATTTTTTATTTTTTCTTATAAAAATGGGATTTGAATCAGACTAGATAGTAGGTACTCCAGTTGTTAGTTACATATTTGCATATTTTTTGGAAAGTTTATTGTCAGTATATGTTAAGGATTGTGTGGCTGAGAAGGCGGTTGGGGAAGAATGCAGTGGCGGAAACTAGGAAGAGTACGGCTGGATACGTGCGGAGGGGGGAGTATAGTGCTGGGAGTATACTCCTGAAAAACTTGCTGAAGCGATAAAAACTGTGGCGAATGTTAGTGCTGGTGCTGCAGGGTATGTTGGGGAGATGGTTGTCGCTGCTAAGGATAGGATGGGGAGTGTAGGAGTGAGTGCCAATGATTATGCCGCTCAAAAGTTGGTTGCTTCTAAGGTTATTGTTGCTTGTACTCGAGAAAATGCAAAGGATAATGCTGCTAGAAACAGGGCTAAGGAGATACTGGCCAAGCAATTTAGGGTAAATATCATCCTTTAATTTTTGTTATTACCATAGTGTTTGTGTGTGTTTTAGTCGTATGCGTAAAGGAATAAAGTTATGCCATATTTGTTTGGATTGTAATTGTGATTTTGTGCATTTTTAGGTATTTATTTTGAAATCGAATTTGTAACTTAAGACATGTTATTTTCTTGATTTTCTTGGACATATAATTTTAGGAATTTGTAACCTATTGCCTATTTATATGTCCCAGCATCCGACATTAGGAATTTTAGGGGTAATACTTTGTTCAAGGGCTCAGGTTGAGTTTAAAGAGTACCAGTTTATAAATTTCTACTACAAAGAATCTGGTGCATTAATGAAAGTGAAATTTTATTTTGTTCCTGATAACCACTCAGCCCCAAAATATTGTTCTAAGGTAGTTTTACGAATTTGTGCACTCATATAGTTTTTAAGTCACAGTAACTCAACACTGTGGATGAAGGTATGTTGTTTAATCTCTATAAATCCCGCAATGGGGCGATGAGGCCTGTTAATTTTGTATCTTATCACAAAAATTTTATCATCTGGTCATTTTTGTAATATGTGTGTTGTTTTACAGTTTTTTTAATATGGAGCAGAAGATATGCATGTCCAAAAAGCTCCATGTGCCTCTGAACTTGAACCGAAAAATGAGATCAGTGCATTATCCTCAACAAAGTCAGGGAAGGCTATAAGCGAAGCTGTCAAACCATCTGAAATTTGCATGGAATACAGAGAAACCTGACAGATCTTCATAAATAGTACATTCTCTCACTCTTTTTGTTATGAATGTACAAAAAAATATATTGAAAGAAAGGTTCAAGTAGGTGGTTACATAATGGCAGCACAATAATCATGAAAGAGGTCAAGACTATATAGAGCTATATAGTCTGCTTGGATTATGATATTATATATTTTCAATTCTATATCGAAACTTAGTTTCTTTTATATCGTTACTTAAATTTTGCTAATTCTTAAACCACCTTTTATAGTACTACCAGATTATACGACAAATACATGGTGGAATGGTTGCGGCTGCTCGCTGGATGAAGGTGAGTATGAACTGAAATTTACTAGTTTTTGTAATTATAAAGTCAACTTCATCCAGTTGTGTGCTGGTAAAAGCTATAATTTCTTTAACCATTATGCTTTCATGGAGGATGTGTTAATATGAATATATAGTTTTTTTAATTCATGTCGGGAAAACAACCATTTGTACTATCTTACTGGACTAAATAGGAGTAAGAGGCATGTACTTGGTCTGTAGTATAGTCTAGAGAGGAATCTATATGTTTGATATGGTAGTATTGTTCATGTAACATTCCTGTAATATTTCAGATGGTGGTAGCATTGTTCATGTTTGCTGGTTCGATTTCTTTCTTGCAAATAACTTAGTTAATATTTCAGGGAACAAAGAAGACTTACAAGAGAAAGCTTCACGTGTATAAAAAGGGAAACGCCCGGATGGTGGAGTCTAGGAGAAAGTGAAGCAAATTTAAGCATTAGCTTCTAGTAGTTCTTTTTAAAATTTATAATCTTGGCTGTTAAGTAAAAATGTGAACTAGTTTATAGTTAGTTTTGACGTTTAATTTGGTTGTATATTTGGATATTTAATGTTTGGGTTGGATGCATTATTTAGTAGTTATAAAATTGTATAATTGGGATTCTTCAGTTTACAGAATAAGCATTTCAATTTGTTTGTGCTAAAGTGTTACAATAGCCTCCTAAAATGTTACCATATTATGTTTAAAATGTTTTATTAGGCTAGTTATAATCTTACAATAGCTTCTCAAAGTGTTACATTAGGTTCTATGGGCCCACTTGCCACGTCATCAAGACAACTCAGTAATGTGGGCCCCACACTTGCCATGTTAGCTAGTGGGTCCCACCGTGGGGCCCACTTTTTAAAAACATTTTACAACTCTAAGGTAACATGAAAAACAAGTTACAACTGATCTCTCTTTCTATTGCATTAGCAAGCTAAGGCAACATATAAACAAGTTAAAACACGATGTTGCCTTAGGCACCAAAGATGTTACCTTAGACCCTAAGGCAACATGGAAAAACTTATCTTTATGAAAATATTACCTTACCTTAAAAGTGGGGCAAGAGCAACATATTTACCCCCTAATGTAATATTTTTTTGGTGTTACAGTAGGCATTTTATGGTATAGTGATACAATACTTCTATATTTAATGTTCTATAGTAATCATGACAATATTTATTAAAATTTGACGTGTTATATAAAACTAAAATATATTTATGAGAATTTTTGATGCAACTCAACAAAAAAAGTAAAAAAAAAATTGCAGAACACATAAAATATAATTACATAACATAATAGTTCTCCGGGGAACTAGTTCTTATTTGAGTCTAACCCTATATAGAATACCCTAATATGAAAATGAAAGAACAAAAGAAATTTGTGTAATCTCTTAAGTGGAAAATTATAATTACATATTGGATAAAAAAGGTAAATTACGATGAAGCATCATTAGTTGTTTCTTGAAATAATATTTATGTTTATATTTGAAAAATATGTATATTTATTTAAAAAGTATGAATTGAGAAAAAAAATGTGAAATTAATAATACACATGAAATTGTTATAAATTTAGATGTTAGTGATTTTACTAAATTTAAAATATCTTTCATTTCATGTATATTTAGTATTGAAATACTTATGTAAGTCCAAATAGTTCTTCATACAAAAAGTGAAAACTTTCATTAAGTAAAAACATCAATATACTCTTTTACTTTAATCTAATATGCTTTTTCCATTTTGTAAATTTCACTATCACTACAAAATAATTGGTAAACATTATATATATATTTTACAATTTTAAATCAATATTAATTATAAATTAATAAAACAATATAGTGTGATGTAATAAATGTTTGACTTATAATACATATTTTTACATTTATTATTACCAATAGCAATATAATAATTTTTCAATGGTGATTTCTTCCTAGATAATTTTTTTTTATATTGTATAACATTTTAAAAAATACAATAAACACTCTTGATTACGAAAGATTTAAGCTAAAAAATTAAATATTAGTTACTCTTCTTAATTTTTTTTTAATTTTATATGTATAAAATAAATATTAATGGACTAAAAGATAAATTAATATTTATCTTGATATAAGATAAATATTAATTTATATAGTAAATCCAAATTTACCATTACAATGATAATTAAGCATAGTTAATACTTCAAAAAAAGTGTTTTCAAAAGCTATTTTTATCAAAAAAAATTATTTCCAATAGCATAACTTTTAAATTTTAAGAAATAAGTGATATAATTACAATTTTTATTTTGTTTTTATAAGATATATGAGCATGTTTCTAAAATCAATTGTTTTACTGTAATTTTTAAAAGGTATTTGCAACCAATAAATCTTAAATACCAAAATGAAATATATTAACTTGTTCAACAATATTTTTTCTATCATGATATTTCTATCTTTATTTTGGATTTGAGCGTTTTATCTTGATAGTGAATTTTGTATCATTCTAATGTTAGAAATACATGTAAACACATTTACTTATACATATTCAATTATTGTAACTCAAATTTTAATATCCACTTGACTCATTATTTAAGAAAAAACTTTCATTTATGTTGGCGCATATTAAAAAAATAAATTATATATTTAATAATTTACTTTTGAAAAAATATTATAGTTAAAAATATGAATATTTCAATTTTTTATCATATATAGATATACATATATGTAGTGGAATTAAAACCCGAGTACTTAAGTATTTAATGCTAGGATTGGTGAGTTTCGAGCTTTAATGGCTGCTCTTGCGTTCGGGACTATTGGTCCTTGCAAAATGCCTACGTATCTCTGTGTTGTAGAGAATTAAGCCAAAAATGTAGTTCTAGGTTGACGGGTAGAGCCCTTTATATAGAGGTGAGTCTAGGGTTAGACTTCTGTTTGGGAGACATGGTGGACAAGTCTCCAATTTAGATGGTGATTAGAAGTCCTATTGAGGAAGGAGCTCCAGAACCTTCTGTGTAGGACTTTGAGTCCGTTTAGAACACATGTCTTTGCTCTTCCAGCCGTATTGATCCTAGTCCGTGAACAACTTGTGTTCGTGGACCTTGACGACCTCAGCTGCTAGTGTGCCTTGTCTATATGGGCCGTCTTGAGTCTGCTATGAGTTCGGACCAGATGGTTCTGTACTAGACTTTTAGACAAGGAGCCCAAGTGTAATTAATCCGACATTTAATGTATCTTTAGGATGTATTTTCTATCCATATCATTTTCCCCGACACTGCTCGAGTTTTCGTGGAAGTTATAATGGTGTATTCGCGACTCGAGATATTTTCGGCCCTTCTCGGGTATCGGCCCTTCATGGGTGTCGGCCCTTCATGGGTATCGGCCCTTCTTGGGTATCATCGTTTTATCGTAAAGTGTGAAGCAACCTACATATTTATAACGACTTGCTAGTGCGGGTATACACACTTAAGGCCTTTGCACATGCTATTTCGATAGTGTTTAACACTAAACGGCCCTATCCGTGGCAAAAAAGTGAGCATTTATCACCCCTTAACCTTCGTCAAGGTTAATTATAGGGTGAAAGCTGCTAATCGGCCCTAATCGGGGCTAATCGGCCCTAATCGGGGCTAAATTCCATGTACAAGTTGCTAATTAGGCTTAAAAGAGCCTAATTTTAAGCTAGAATGCACTAATTGGCCTTAATCGAGGCTAATTTTCCCTAATTAGGGGTAACTAAGACTAATCAATATGCATAAGACACTAATTATCCCTAATTCACACTAATTATAAGAGTGAATAGGTTAAACGACCCTAATCTGGGCTAATTTCATCATACATATCACTAATTCCCCCTAATTTGGGTTATTTACGCTTAATATACACTAATCGACCCTAGTCCGGGCTTATTTTCACTAATCGACCCTAATCTAGGCCTAATCTTAAAATCCTGAAAATTTAAAAAAAATTAAAATTTTTATGATTTTTTCCATTTTTTCGAAATTTTTCAAAATTTTCGAAGGGGGGGCATCGGGGTTTAGCAAAACCTCCTGCTTCAAGAGGCTCTGCTCGGCCTCATGCCCCCAAATGTGGGCTACTCGGCCAGTCAGAGCAGAAGCTCCTGGTCGGCCTCCTCTTGGTCGGCCTGGAGGAGTTGGCCAGGGGTTCCTGCCCCTCAATTTTTTTTTGAATCTCTCACTCAGAGTTCAGGTCTTCCACATACCTTATCATGCCCTTGTTGCTCTTGGTTGTCCATGGAATTAATTTCATGGTTGCCTTTGAGTTCCTCTCAACTCTGTTACGGCAGTTTCAGTGAACGTTTTGTAATGATCTCAATGGACGTTCTGTACTTGTTCTTGCTAAATGTTTTGTGTTCTATTGAACTTTTCCTTATAGGAAGTCTTATACTTCATTGAACTTGTCAAAACTTCTCTTGTAGGATGTTATGCACTTCAACCAACTCGTTTTCATAGACGTTCTAGTCTTCACGAAACTTGGTTTTGCTTAGAGTTATCCTTTTCAAGAAATCTCCAAAGGACCTCTCAAGAAGGCCTCTGGAGCAACCTTTGAAGGCCTTAGGGCTCTCCTAAAGGAGCTTTTAGTAAGTCAAAAGACCTTAATTTGTTGGATGGTAGGCCAAGGCCACTACGGAGGCAGGTTGTGGTCGTCATGGCTCTGCTATAGAGGCTCCTGGTAGGCCAAAAGGCCTCAATTTGTTGGTTGGTCGGCCGGGGCTTCCCCGAATGCAAATTGTGGCCGTCACGGCTCTAATACAGAGGCCTCTAGTAGGCCAAAAGGCCTCCATTTGTTGGCTGGTCGGCTGGGCCTTCCCTGCATGCAAATTGTGGCCGTCATGGCTCTGATATGGAGGCTCCTGGTAGGCCAAAAGGCCTCAATTTGTTGGCTGGTCGAACGGGGCTTCCCCGCATGCAAATTGTGGCCATCATGGCTCTGATACGGAGGCCCTTGGTAGGCTAAAAGGCCTCTATTTGTTGGTTGGTCAGCCGGGGTTTCCCTGCATGCAAATTGTGGCCGTTATGGCTCTAATACGGAGGCTCCTGGTAGGCCAAAAGGCCTCCATTTGTTGGCTGGTCGTCCGGAGCTTCCCCGCATTAAGTTATGGCCGTCATGGCTCTGATACGGAGGCTCTTGGTAAGCCAAAAGGCCTCCATTTGTTGGCTGGTCAGCCGGAGCTTCCCGACATGTAAGTTATGGTCGTCATGGCTCTGAAACGGAGGCTCCTGGTAGGCCAAAAGGCCTCCATTTGTTGGCTGGTTGGCCGGAGCTTCCCCGCATGTAAGTTGTGGCCATCATGGCTTTGATACGGAGGCTCGTGGTTGGCCATATGCCCCCATGTGTGGGATGGTCGGACGGGAGTGGTCTTAGTGGACCTTTAGAGTCGCTTGCAGGGTAGTCTGATCCGCCAGGAGGAGAACATTCTATTCACGTACTCGTGAGTTCAGCTGAAGAGCTAATCTTGTCTTAATCTTTACCAGTTTTTCTAGTCATGGTGAGTAACATAATTGTCCCTTAGTTAAGAATAATGACTTTTATTTAGTTCCATCGATGCTTTTTTTAGAAGATTGATAAGATAAGCGATATCATGTATCGTTTCCTCATTTATTATGTCATCCTTTCTTGCCTTTTGATCGCTCTTCTTCATCATTTCCAGTGTCCTTTTACGAGGTACCTGTTAGCGCGAACTAGGCAGATTTACAACCTGATGTTGCAGGTAATCTTTTTCATATAAAAGAAGATGAGAAGTGCTCATTTTCATTCACACCTTCATTTCTCAACTTCTCCAATTCTTAAATTCTCTCAAGCTCTTATCTTTGTCCAAGCTCTTCAAGAATGTCTGGCGGACAAGGTCCTAGCAAGTCCTCTTTCTCCCAGAAGGAAGCTCTGCACAAGAGGGCTACTCTTCGCTCCTTCCAAGGTATAGCTCTTATCTCCCCCTTCTCCTCTATTAACCATTGTTCGAATAGATTGAAGAGTATGTTAGACGAGAGGGCGGACGAGTACCCTTGTACTGTCCATTTCGATGCGTTTCATCACAGAAGTATGCTTTATGAGAAGGATGTTGAGGAGATTAAGATAATTTACTCCTGGCCCGACTGCTTAAGGGTTTGTAAAGCTAAGCCAAGTGAGAGGTCTTGTAACCTTTTCCACCAAAGGCTATTTGTGTTCAAGGAGGCCCTTAAGTCCGGACTAAGGTTTCCCCTACACCCTTTCATTCTGAGGTTTCTAGCTGAACTCAAGATTCATCCATGCCAGCTTTACCCTAACGGGTGGTCTTTCATCATTCTATTCATAGTGAGATGCATGACTTAGGCATCCCCTTAAGTGTGATGATGTTCCGTAGTATCTTCATGATGAAGCCTTCTCCTTTGAATCGAACTGGTTGGGTTGTGATACAACACAGAGCCCACGTTCCTCATATGTTGAACACCTGTTCCTTCAATGACTCGAACCATAAGTGGAACAAGAAGTTTTTAGTCGTTCAGTGGAAGGATGGAGACTGTGGGGTATACTTCAGATGTGACTTTAGTAGCCCAGTTGATAGTTCTCACTTCATTCTCAACCTTTCTGATGCCGAGCTTCTAGCCCGAGATCTCCTTATTGATGACGACGGGAGAACCCCTTATTGGGAGTTTGTGACAGAAGTCAACCTTGTAAAGGTTGGCCTTAGCTGCCTCTCTATAGAGGGTATTTATCTTTGTTCCCCCTTACTTTGTACAAGTTTTTTCTTATATCTATTTTCTTTCCTTCTTTGTTTCAGCTTCTGAGGCTCTCGATGCTAAATCCAAAGCAAGTGATGTTGTTACGGGCAGGATGGCCAGAGATGTTGCTAAGAAGGCCAACCATATTCTTATGATTATTGCCTTCTTTGAGGCGTCGGGATCTGGCCATAAGAGGTCCAAAGATTTTGACAGGAGGGCTAGGACCCCTTATGATCCTGGATGGGGTATCTCTTTCAGCGACTCCATATTCGGCAGCCGGGGCCTTGCCCTTGAGTGGTCGAGGAACTACATCACTCCTCCTGACCTCCTATTCGTCTCTTCTGGTGAGAAGCTTCTCGAGGCTGAGATGGTGGGGGCTCATGCCCTCTATCACGTATACTTCTCCTTGTGTAAATTTTCGTCTAAGTTCTCCTTTTTTTAGAACTTGGAAAATGTTATAGGGATCACTCCTTGGGGGCTCGGCCCTTCATACTCAAACTTTTTATAACTAAACTCATATTTTCTTTGTCAGGACAATGCTTATTTCATGGTGTCCTCTGCTCAAGATGTCAAGATGAGAAGCGACTATGCTGCATTATAGACTTCTATGAACCAAATGACTATCTCCGCGAGGGAGTGGGAGTCCAAGGCTCACGAGTTAGAGGGTAAGCTCGCTATCATGGAGAGGAAATATGCTAGCTCGGAGGAGAAGAGGAAAACGGAATAGAAAGACCTCGAGGGAGCTTATCACAGATCGACTAGGTTCACCACAATAATGGACGAGCATGATGATGAGATGCGCCCTGTTAACCTGGAAATAGGTTGGAATAGGGGAATCAAAGATGCTCAGGGCGTATGGCCGGATGTGGTTGATCCAAGATTTGTATCTTTCCCCTGGTAGCTACCTGTTATGGACCCATCCGGGAAAGCTTCGGGATCTGTGCCCTCGACTCCTCGCATAAGGTCCCAGTCGAGTTCCAGTCACAGGGGATCCGGTTTCGGCTCTAAGGGTAAGGCCCCCTCGGGTAGCCCCAACTTCAGGGCAGCCCTTCGCGAGAAGATTAAGGAGCCGATTCCAGGGAGCAGTGGTTCTTCTTCTGAGGAAGGCTTAGACGGCGAGGGGGAGGATTCCTATGATGAGTGAATGATGTGGCCTTGCATGGCTTTGAATGCCGTATGTGGCTTTGATTTTTAGAACTTGTTTATTTGAACATTATCGATCTGTAACCTATTGGTCCTTCGGGACTTTAACTTATGATCCTTCGGGATCTTTATTTATGCTTTTTGTTTGATTTCATTTCATGCTTGTCTTTTATTTTCGGTATTTGGTCCTTCGGGACTTACATTTTTAGATACTCGTACTTAAATAAATTGGTAGAAAAGATGATAGAAATAAACTTGCATAAATAGACAATATCTCTAAGAAACAGGTTCAACCCTTACATAAGATGGTTTTGTCGACCTTATTTAAAAACTTAATACTAAGTATCAGGAATATGTAGTGAATGTCCTAAACATAATAAGCCTTCAAGTTTGAAGCATGCCAAGTCTGAGGCACTTCATCACCATTCAGGGTCTCTAACTTGTAGGATCCTCGTCACAGTATCTTCCTGACCTTATAAGGTCCTTCCCAGTTAGGGGCTAGCTTTCCTCTCTCCTGTACTCCTGATGCCTCAATCTTCCTCAGAACCAAATGTCCCTGTTGAAAGAACCTTTCTTTAACCCGTCTATTGTAATAGAGGGAGGCTCTTCGTTGATGCTCTGTATTGCGGGCGTTGGCCTCATCCCTGACCTCGTCAATGAGATCGAGAGCGAGCCTCATGCCTTTTTTGTTGGTCTCTGGCTTGTAAGCTTTGATCCTAGGGGATCCATGAAAGATTTCAAGGGGCACCACTGCCTCGGCTCCGTAAGCCAGCATGAATGGGGTAGCTCCAGTTGTCACTTTGCAGGTGATACGATATGCCCATAGTATAGGCAGCAACTTATCCACCCAAGTGTTTCTCGAGCGTTCAACCCTCTTCTTAATTCCATCAAGGATGATTCTGTTAGCAACTTCCGCTTGCCCATTTTCCTGATGATGTGCAACCGAGGTGCAGCGAAGTTCTATGTTGTTATCATCGCAGTACTCTCTGAACTCTGCATTATCAAATTGTTTCCCATTATCCGTGACAAGGATGGGTGGGATTCCATATCGGTATATCACATTTTCCCAGAAGAATTGGGAAATTTGCTTGGTGGTTATCTTGGCTAGTGTCTTAGCCTCAATCCTCTTTGTAAAGTATTCTATGGCTACGATAATGAACTTCCTCTGTCCCGATGTTATAAGAAATGGTCCAAGTATGTCCATTCCCCACATTGTAAAAGTGATGGGTGTGTTGATCGATGTAAGTCTCTCTGGGGGCTGACGTACTATTGGAGCGTGCCTCTGGCATCTGTCACATTTCTTCACATAAGCCTTTGCATCAGCTAGCATAGTTGGCCAGTAAAACCCCAACTGCGTTATCTTGTGAGTGAAGGCCCTGCCCCCCAAGTGTTGTCCATAAATCCCTTCATGGGCTTCTTTAAGTGCCTCCTCTACTTCAAGAGGACTTAAGCATTTTAATTACGGAATAACAAATGACATTTTGTAAAGAAGGCCTTCAATCAACGAGTATCTCAAGGCTCTAACTGACAGCTTGCGTGCCTCCTGGGCATCATTGGGAGCCACCCAGTTTCTAAGTGGGTTTTGATCGGGTCTATCCAACAGCTTGCCACACCAACAGGTGCTATCAAATTTATGACATGAATAGTAGGGGTCTTCAAGACCTGGAAGTAAATACTTCTCGGATAGTTCTCGATTTCAGACGAGGCGAATTGAGACAAGGCATCCGTCGTAGTGTTCTCCTCTCTCAGAACATGTTCTGCGTACCATTCATCAAACTGAGTCACTATTCCCTTTACGACTCTCAGGTACTTGGCCATAGTATCATCCTTGGCCTCAAACTCCCCATTAACTTGAGCAACTACAAGTCTTGAGTCTGCACAAACCTTCAGGTTTTTGGCCCTCATGGCTCTAGCCAAACCTAAGCCAGCTATCAATGCCTCATATTCTGCTTCATTGTTCGTAGTTGGAAAATCCAACTTCAAAGCATACTCAAACATAAACCCATCAGGGCTTTGCAATACTAGGCCTGCGCCACTAGATTTTATGTTGGACGCTCCGTCAAAATGGAGAACCCAATATTCTTTCAGGATTTTTTCTTCATCCATTTCCTTCTCTCCTTCTTATGGGGTTACTCTCTCTTACCCCCCGACTTCTTGGTTGTTAATGGTATATTCGACCACGAAGTCTGCTAAGGCCTGAGCCTTGATGGTCGTTCAAGGCTTGTACTTGATATCAAATTCTCCTAACTCAATTTCCCACTTGATGAGCCTTCCACTGGCCCTCGGGCTATGAAGAATGTTCCTCAAGGGTTGGTCCATCAGGACTTCGATCCTGTAAGCCTGGAAGTATGGTCTCAACTACCTCGAGGCTGTGATGAGAGCAAGCGCGAATTTCTCCGTGGTGGAGTAATTCAACTCTGCTCCATTGAGCACCTTGCTTACATAGTATACATGCTTCTGGAGCTTCTGCTCTTCCTTCACGAGGACCACACTCACGGCTTGTTCAGATACCGCTAGGTACAAATAAAGAGTGTCCTTCAGACTTGGTTTATCCAATAATGGGGCTTCAGTCATGTACTTCTTCAGCTGTTCAAAGGCCTCTTGGCTCTCAGCTGTCAATTCAAAGTCCTTCACCTTCTTAAGGGTTTTGAAAAAGGGTAGGCATTTATCTCCAGACTTGGAGATGAACCTCCCTAGAGCTGAAATTCTTCCTGTCAGCTTCTGAACATCCTTGATGGAGCGTGGTGGCTCCATGTCTAGGATGGCTTTGATCTTATCGGGGTTGGACTCTATCCCCCTCTTAGAGACCATGTGACCCAAAATTTTTCCAGACCCAACACTAAAAGCACATTTGGATGAGTTTAACATCAGCTTGTGGTGTCTCAACACTTGAAATGCCTCTCTGAGGTGGCCAATATGATCGGTCTTGCTTAGGCTTTTGACTAACATGTCAGCAACATAGACCTCCATGGTCTTCCCAATTGTATGGGCAAATATCTTGTTTACCAGCCTTTGGTAAGGAGCTCCTGCATTCTTAAGTCCAAAAGCCATAACAAGATAACAAAATACACCAAAATCATTTATGAAGGATACCTTGGAGGTGTCATCCTTATGCATTCTAATCTGATTATAACCACTGAAGCCATCCATAAAGCTTAGCATCTCGTGTCCAGTAGTGGCATCGATCAGGGTATCAATCTTTGGTAAGGGTTAACAGTCCTTGGGACAAGCATCATTCAAATTAGTGAAGTCAATGCACATCCTCCACTTTTCATTGGCCTTCTTAACCATTACAGGGTTGGCCAACCATTCAGGGAATTGCACTTCCTTAATAAATCCAGCTTCTAAAAGTTTCTCGACCTCCTGCTTAATGGATTCCAGCCTATTAGGGGTATAAGTTCTCTTCTTATGCTTTACAGCCTTCTGAGTTAGATCAAAGTTCAGCCTATGAGTTATAAGGTTCGGGTCAATCCCAGGCATATTAGCTGCTGTCCAAGCAAATACATCACTTTTTTCTTGGAGAAAAGTTGTCATTTGACCCTTCAAAGGCTTGTCCAGAGATGCCCCAATGTACATGACCTTCTCCATATCTAAGGGATCTAAAGGAACTGGGACCAAGTCCTCTGCTGGCTTCCCTCGTAGTTCGTCATTCTCTCGGACATCCATGTCTTCTAGAGGGAGGACCTGCCCCGCGGTTCCATCAGGCCTAAGTGCTATAACATAGCAACTGCGGGCCATTTTCTGATCTCCTCTCGCTTTTCCAACACCATTCCTAGTTGGGAACTTCAGTACCGTTTGGTAGGTTGAGGGCACAACCTTAAAAGCATGGATCTATGTTCTACCCATGATAGTATTGTAAATAGAGGCCTCCTTGACAACCTAAAAGTTCAACATCTGTGTGGCCTCCCTGGGCTCTTCCCCGATAGTTACAGGAAGTTGCATTGCTCCTTCGACTTTCCATTCCACATGGTTAAACCCGTAGATGGGTGCTTCGGATGGAGTTAGTTGAGAATCATTGTAGACCATCCTTATAAATGTGTCATGGAAAAGAATGTCCACGGAAGCTCCAAATTCCACTAGGACCCTCATAACATGACAATTTCCAATTATCAGAGTGATGACCAGAGGATCATTCTGAGGAAATTTGAAACCTTCAGGGTCTGGGTCAGCAAATTCAAGCGTCATCTCTGACTTAGAACACTTAGATGGTTATCCAACTATGCTCATTACTTCTCTTGCGTAAGCTTTTTGGGAGTTCCTTGTAATGCCAACTGCTTTAGGTCCCCCTGAGATTATATTAATTACTGGCCCACGGGGCTATGGGTTGCGATCTATGTCATTACCCATCTGATCTTCATCTCGTCGATCATTATCTCTATTTTGGCCTCTGGCCTCTTCACCCTTGGCGAAGCGTCCAAACTTTCCCTTTCGGATCAGATACTCAATCTCATCCTTGAGTTGCCTACAATTGTCAGTATCATGCCAATATCTTTGTGAAACCTGCACTACCGACTCTTGTGTCTTTTCTCGGGGTCCCCCTTAGTGGCTTTGACCATTTGAATTCTTTTTCCTTCTCAATTTCCATAAGGATTTGGCTCCTTGGAGCGTTCAACCTCACATACTTAGCGAACCTTGGTTGCTAATTCTTCTTAGAAGAGGAAGAGTCAGAGTTTTTTCCAATTCATGGATACTTGTCCTTAGCATTGTACTACTGATCTGTCTTCCTCTTCTTATTTCCAATAGGTTCATTATTCACAGCCGTCTTCTTCGTACTGTCCTCCACCTTAATATACTTTCCGGCTCTATCCTAGAGCTGCAACATGCTTTCGAGAGGGCGCTTAGCCAGGGACATCTTAAATAACTCATTTCTAGTCCCTTGCTGTCGGGCTATTATAGCTACCTTATCATCAAGATTAGGGACCTTCAAAGCCACCTTCGTAAATCAATTCAGATATTCTCTCAGGGACCCCTTTGCTCCTTGGATTATGCCCATGAGAGAGGCTGAACTCTTCTCATACACTCTGCCACTTCTGAATTGCTTGATAAAAGCTTGGCTCAAGTCTTTAAAGATCCAATATAGTTTGGGGGTAGATGACTGTACTGCCTTTGAGCCATACTCGATAGGGTCTGAGGGAAGGCCCGACACTTAATAGTGTCGTTCACGGGCTCTAGCAACATGGCGTTAGAGAACGTCCTTACATGATTAGTAGGGTCGCCAGTGCCATCGTATGCTTTGATGGTGGGCATCTTGAATTTCCTTGAGATGTGAGCATTCATTATCTCATCAGTGAATGCTGGGTTTGGATCATTAGGATCTCCTAGGGCATAAGATCACGTGGATCAGCTCTTGGAGCAACTGCCCTTCTTGGTATTGGACCATCCAGGTCTATGATTAGGGGAGGACCTCTTCATCTTGGAGCAAGTGGGGGGTCTTGGAGTCAGTTGTGTCTCTAGGTCATGCTTCAGCCTTTGGATCTCAGCTTCATGAGCCCTGATCCACTATTGAATGTCTTGGGGATTCATCTCTTGAGTGCTCCCAGAGCGTTGTTCAGTATCAACCATCGGCTCTTTGCCAGCACGTCTCCTTCTTGGAGCGATATCATCATCCGATGATTCGGATTCTCTTTCAGCATAAGGTCCAGAGAATTCTTGATCCTTCGGAATAGGAGCCAAGCCATGTATGTTTTGGGGCGTTTGCCCTTGTGCTTCACCCCTATCAGAGTTTCCACTCCCTCCAACTTCGGGGTATAGAGGCATCCCGTAAGGTGGGTTAGTAGTCACAATAGTCGAGTACTCATACCAAATGGGTTGAGAGTTCACGGGTGCATGTATCTGCTGAAATTGGGGATTCGTCCCTTGAGGAGTCGGGGGATTTGACCCTTGTGGCAGAGCCTCAGTTTCCCCCACCAGGCTTCCTCCTTGGGTGGAGGCATAAGTTGAGTGAGGTGGTACTTCCACCATTGATGCGATTGTTCGTGGTGGAACATGAGTGTTTGTTCCACTATTGTTTCTCCCCCGTGTATTCACCATTGTTATTGTAGTCTTCCCACAGACAGCGCCAAATGTTGTGAAATAAAAACCTGAGTACTTTAGTATTTAATGCTAGGGTTGGTGAGCTTCGAGCATTAATGACTGCTCTTGCGTTCGGGACTATCGGTCCTTGCAAGATGCCTACGTATCTCTGTGTTGTAGAGAATCAAATCAAAAACGTAGTTCAGGGTTGAGGGGTAGAGCCCTTTATATAGAGGTGAGTCTAGGGTTAGACTTTTGCTTGGAAGACTTGGTGGACAAGTCTCCAACTTAGATGGTGGGAGTCCTATTGAGGAAGGAGCTCCAGAACCTTCTGTGTAGGACTTTGAGTTTCTTTAGAACACATGTCTCTGATCTTCTAGCTGTATTGGGCCTAGTCCGTGAACATCTTGTGTTCGTGGACCTTGACGACCTCAGCTAGTGGGCCTTGTCTATATGGGTCGTCTTGAGTCTGCTATGAGTTCGGACCAGACTGGTTTGTACTGGACTTTTAGACAAGAAGCCCAAGTGTAATTAATGTGACATTTAATGTGTCTTTAGGATGTATTTTCTATCCATATCAATATATATATATACATATATTCATATATATATATATATTCATAGGTATGTATTAATATTAGTTTATTTTTTAATTAATATATATATAATTAAAATATTTAATTGAAGAAAAAAAATTAAAAATGTTATAAAAGGTCGCCTTACAACATATAAAGAGAACACCAAACTACTTGATAACAGTATTTTGATCCATTTATATTAATATTATATAAAAAGTTTACATTCAAACATGTGGTAAGAAATTTAATATATACCGATGATAACTGATAAGCCCTATCCAAAGTGAAATATTTATTATTTTTTAAAAATAAATTTTGAATTTGATGTATACTTTTTTAAAGTTAAATTTAAAATAATTATTATTTCCTAATTCACTTCACAAATTCTCAAATTTTTATATGTATTAAATAACTTTATAAAAAATCTTTTGAACCGGAAGTACATTTAAGTTCGAAAGATAGTAGTGAAAAAAATCATATATATAATTTTCAATAAAATCATTTGTGCTCAAGTGTGATGGATTTATATAATTTGCACAAATAATTATTATTCAAAAGTAAATTTGATCCTTAGTAACTTTGTTCATACTCATCTGACATACTTTTTGTCATTATTTATTTTCTATAATAAGTTAGAAGTACTAAAACTAAATAGCCACGCATAGACACTTTCTAAGAAAATTCTAAGTACAACTTAGAAGATAAAGCTCGCTCTACAGATAGGCTAACAAAACCAGTTTAAAGGAGAAACATGCATACACAATCTTGCTTGCGTAATTCATGATTTGTATGGTATGTGATGACAATCTCAGAAAGTATACAGGTGATTCTAGTAGAAGGCACTCACCAACATTGCCAATCTCAAAACCCGAGTTTATCATAATATAAAAGTTGTTAGACAACAACTCCCATAGAGCCATTGACTGCAGACTTTACTTTCATTATTGACTATCTTCTCATTCAAATTAACGAAGTTCTTTCCAAGGAATTCATAGATGAACTTGAGACTTTCACTATCCAGCTTTTGAACTGTATTTACACTCATAAAACCATTATTATGAAAAATTGACCATTCTTTTCATAACTGCAAGGAGATTTTGTATACACAGATACTCTAGAAACTGAGAATTTGGTGAAGAACTTTCATGTCGGGTCTTACTCTTTAGGAGCCTAACTATACAAAAATCTAAACTTCAAGACCCATCATAAGAACTTATATTATCGTTCTCCTGCAGATATCACATGACAAATCAAAGTAATATTAAAAAATAACTAACATCATAATATTACGGTGCTTATGTTTGTTACTAAACACAAACACAATGTTAATAGAAATAACAATTATTTTTTATGGTGCTTGTGGTATTTGTATGCAAAAAATGTGTGTTAACTAATAGAAAAGTACATTCAAGGTATTAAGACCCCGATTTTAGCTTTTACCTGATGGAATGCATGCAAAAATAAATCTAGTGTTCATCTATGTATTAGTATCTGATAGTTACAAATTCCAAGATAAATAAAAATTAAGGATAATGCATTATGCATTGTAATAATGTGTTGTCATTTAGGTGCTTAATAGGTTGAACTTAAATCTTTAATATTAATATAAATGTTGGCGATCAATAGAAAGTTTGCTGCTCAGACCATGGCCAGAAACAGGGTACTCATCGATACTATTAAACATGTTGACAAAGGTTTGGTCCGGAATAATAATAAATTTTAATTTGGTGGACATAGTAACTTAGAAAGGTATATTATGAATGTTGGAATTTATGAAGGTAATATCCTTGCATAAATCAGAATTATAGTACTTTAATTTGAATAATTTGATTACTTGTAGTAGCTAGCGTTGACATCACTACTATTTTCACTTTCGTTACTTCAAGGACCTTCACGAGTTTCTCTGTTGAGGTCGATAGTCCTGTTCTCATAGTATAAACTGGGACAATTTCGTTAAGATTAATTTATTAAGGGTAGACCTTAATATCATCAATATATAAAGTTTCTTTCCTACACAATTATAGAAAATTATTATTTATAATATTATACCTATCCGTCGAATTTCTTGTTCTTAAACCAAAGGGAATCATTATCAGCCCTAGGAGTATCATATTTTATCTTGAGAATATTCAAGTCTGTCTCTAATTGCTTAGTCTTCCAGTTAGCCCTCCTATTCTCGAACCAAATAGTAATTTGTCTGGATTTTAGTCCTAAAGACCTAGCCAACTACATTTTCCTCTCAGGTTCATGCTTGTTAACAAACTCAAAACTCTTCTCAAGTGGCTTGGAGACCAAATAGGTGCCTTCCACGGTAAATGATCATACTAATTTCAGAGCTTATGTCATAATTTTTTAAAACAAACTAAAAAAGTGTAGTATTATGACATTCATTTTGATAAATTTGGAGATTAATTTTTTACATTTGGACTATAAATCATATTCTTTAAACCAATGTCAATGTAATAAATTAAATTATACTACTTCAAACATGCTTCACAGATCACCAATATATACTAATCAAATTATTTATAAATAAATAATAGATTATTTGACCAGTTAGTGAAGACCTTGAAGGTGTAATTTACAAGCTTGACCTTAAAAGAGAAACATAGATGTTTTGTTGGTGAGTGGAGCTTGTTGTACCTATAAAACAAATTCAAAGATCAGTAGAATGAAAGTCAAAGTCTCTAGAAGCATAACTATTAAATAAACCAAATGTTATACAAATATGTGCACACAAAAGTTATAATAATGTGTTCAACTGTCTAGAAGAAAGTAAGATGCAAGTAGCGTGATAATATGTGTTAGGCATATATTGTGAACTTGATGATAAGATAAACAAAACACCTTAGTAGATTTAACTTAGTGAAATTGTAGCTCTCGACGGATGTCTCATTATAATCACGATGGATGATCTTTAAAGTCCCGACGGATGATAACTGAACATCCATCGAGAGTGTAGCTTATGTAATATATGTTTGTAGCACATTTCTGCAAACAACAATGTAAATATAAGATGTCTTGTAATTATGTATAAATGAAATGGAGTCAAGTGACAGAAAAGGCTCCCGACGGATGATCAACAAAAGCTCCCAACATATGTTCAACAATGTCCCGACGGATGATCTAATTCAAATAGAAGTTGATAGTGACAACACAGTCACATGCGTCGGGTGTTTGCAAATGGAATATGGCAGCGTATTTGTAGGTGTTAGAGAATAAAGAAGCATTACCATTTCTACGCAAATGTGAAGACAGTGAAAGATGCTGGAAAGACTAGTAAAGCAGCATGATTTTAGACTAGATACATTTTATTTTATTGTCTTGTCTTATTATCATGTAACTTGATGATATATAAACCAAGAGTAGCTAGTAGAATAATTAACTAATCAAGCACAATTTTCAGAGAGATAGATAAAGCTGTATTTGTTAATAATTGCTCTATAGTTTGTTTGTTCAACTTGTAAAGCATCTGTGAGCTATTCAAAACTTCACAGAGTTCTCAATCTGATATATATATATACATATATATATATATATATATATATATATCTGGTGGATACTTTCAAATCCACCAGAAAATTTTAAAGCTTTGTGTTTTATAACTTAGTGCTTTGATTTCTATTGTCTTTCTATTCCGCATTATTGCAAATTAAACACTGTTATATGTATTAAGTTAGAACAATTTTAAAATCTTAAAAAGAAGCCAGAATTACATTCAAACCCCTTCTATAATCTTGTTGTATTGTTAGGGAATAACAATTGGTATCAGAGCAAGCTCTTGAAGTACAAAGAGTGTAAAGATCACAACAATCAACAAGATGAATAAAAAGGATATTAGAGTGAAAATTCCATTTCTGGAAAAAGATAACTATCACCACTTGAAGGTGAAGATGCACCTACATCTTCTTTCTCAAGATGAAGCTTATGTGTATTGCATTGAAAGAGGTCCTCATGTCCCTATGAGAGCTGCTACAGGAAATGAACCATCTGTTCCAAAACCTAGGCATGAATGGTTTGACCCTGATATTGAACAAGTCAGGAAAGACAAAAAGGCCATGAACATACTGTTCAATGGTGTTGATGGTGATATGTTTGACAACATGATCAACTGTAAAACAGCCAAAGAGGTTTGGGTCACAATACAAATTATCTGTGATGGTACTGAGCAAGTAAGGGATAACAAGATGCAATTTCTAATTCAGCAATATGAGCACTTTCACTGTGAAGAAAGTGAGTCACTTACTGATATTTTCAGTAGGTTTCAGAAACTACTAAATGCTCTAAAACTGCATGGAAGGGTCTATCAAACAAAAGACTCTAACCTCAAGTTCCTTAGATATCTGTTAAAGGAGTGGAAGCCAATGACAGTCTCATTGAGAAATTCACAAGATTACAAGGAATTCACATTGGAAAGACTGTATGGCATTCTGAAAACATATGAGCTTGAAATAGAGCAAGATGAAAAGATGGAGAAGGGAAGGAAGAAGGGAGGATCCATTGCACTAGTTGCTGAGTTGGAGAAGGAAAAAGAGATGAAGGTTGAAGCTATTGAATCTGCATCAAACTCTAGGGTTTGTGAGAACAAGGGTAAAGGGATGGTAGCTGAAAATGAAGAACAGTTGAGTCAAGATGACATGGATGATATAGATGAGAATTTAGCATTCTTATCCAGAAGATTTACCAAGCTCAAATTTAAGAAGAATTTTGGAGCTGCTAAGCTAAATAGAAACATGGCGGATAAATCCAAATTCAACTGTTTCAAATGTGGCTTAGCTGGTCATTTTGCTAATGAGTGCAGAAAGTCTGATTCTAGCAAAAAGAAGTTTGAGCCTGTTGATTATAAGCAAAAATATTTTGAGCTGCTCAAATAAAATGAAAGGGCTTTCATTACACAGGAGAATGACTGGGCTGCAGATGGATTGGATGAAAATGAATAAACCAACTATGTCAATCTAGCCCTAATGGACAAATCAGATGAAACAGAGACAAGTTACAAGCTATCAGGTAATCACAACTAATCTAGCACACTTAACTAAATCTGAATGTAATGATGCCATCAATGACATGTCTACTGAATTGTATTATTTGCGTGTGACTCTTAAATCCCTCACTAAGGAAAATGTCAAGATTAAAAAAACAATCTGTTTTTAAGTGAGAGGAATAATGTGCTAGAGTCTCAATTTATTAAATTTGAAAAATTGAGAATTGAATGCAAGATTACTAAAGATGAACTAACTGAATCCTTAAAGAAAGAGGAGATTTTAAGAAAGCAGCTTGAACGAGAACATGAAGTAATTAAAGCATGGAAATCATCTAGAGATGTTCATGCTCAGATTATTAAAGTTCAAGGTATAGAATCTTTTTGTGATGCAGCCTGAAAAAAGAATAAGGAGAACCTGGAATCCAATCTGAAAGATTGTAACTTGACAGATGTTGAGTCGAAGGATGATGAGAAACATGATCATCCATCGAGTCAAACAAAGTCATTTAGCAAATCTCAGTTAATCAAGTTTAATGATAAGTATGGATCAGTTTCTAAGAACTTTGTTCCAGGAGAGTCTATTCAAGTTAATCAGAACAAAAGAGTCAATGTAGATCATTTGTCTATGCCTACACCTATGCTTGTTAATCAGAACAAGCAATTGAATGAAAGACTGGAGAAAATTGAAGTGAAGGCAGAGTTAAAAAGGAAAAACAATAGAACTGGGAAAGTAGGAATTAACAAACATAATAACTACACACCTGATAAATCTGCTCCTAGAAAAATCTGTGTTAAGTATGGTAGTGTAAATCATTAGTTTGTTAATTGCAAACTTGTTATGCCTACACGTATGCCTGCACCACTTTCCTTTCCCAGTATGCCTATAATGCCTATCAATGTTATGCCTGCACAAAATTTAAATGCGCATTATGCTAAAATGCCATTTGCACTAAATCCATATTATGCTGCATTCAATATGCCATAAATGCCATTTAGCATGCCTTACTGGAACAACATGTTTGTACAAAGTATGCCCTTTCATGTTAACCAATTTGTGCATGATAATTCTGCAATAATGAATGGTTTCAAAGGTCCAACTCAAATGACAAGGGATGAATTTGAAATACCCAAGTCAAATGAGGTCAAATCTAAGAAACCAAAGAAAAAGGCTAACAAGGAAGGACCCAAGAAAACTATGGTACCAAAATCAACTTGATTTGATTTTGATGTGTGCAGGGAAACAAAAAGAATCTTTGGTATTTGGATAACGGTTGCTCAAGGCACATGACTGGAGATTCTACCCTGCTCACTGAGTTCAAGGAAAGAGCTGGCCCAAGTATCACTTTTTGAGATGACATCAAGGGTTATACTGTGGGATATGGCTTGATTTCAAAGGATAATGTCATCATTAAGGAGGTTTCCCTAGTGGATGGACTCAAACATAATCTGTTGAGTATCAACCAACTTTATGATAAGGGCAATTCAGTCATTTTCAATTCTGAAGGCTGTGTTGTGACAAATAAGAAAAGCAACAAATTGGTTCTTACTGGAGTAAGAAAAGGAAATGTGTATCTAGTTGACTTCAACTCAACAAATGCAAAATCTGTAACTTGTTTCCTCAGTAAAGCAAGTCAAGATGAAAGTTGGCTATGTCACAAGAAGTTGTCCCATCTAAACTTCAAGACCATGAATGAGTTAGTCAAGAAAGAACTGGTTAGAGGTATTCCTAAAGTGGAGTTTTCAAAGGATGGATTGTGTGATGCCTGCCAGAAAGGAAAGATGATCAAAGCATCATTCAAAGAAAACATGAATCAATAATTGAAGAACCTTTGCAACTGTTGCACATGGATTTATTTGGACCAGTCATTGTATTGTCCATCTCAAGGAAAAAATATTGCCTAGTAATTATAGATGATTTCTCAAAGTTCTCTTGGATATATTTTCTAAAATCCAAAGATGAAGCTAGTGAACTCATCATCAATCACATCAGGCAAGTTAACAATCATCCTAACTTTAAAGTTAGAAGAATCAGGAGTGACAATGGAACTGAGTTCAAGAATTCTGTGATGAGATCATTTTATGAAGAGAATGGGATCATGCATGAGTTTTCTACAGCTAGAACTCCACAACAAAATAGAGTGGTAGAAAGGAAGAACAGATCCCTTATTGAAGCTGCAAGGACAATGCTAGAGGAGTCAAAGCTACCAACATACTTTTGGGCTGAAGCTGTAAATACTGCATGCTACACTCAGAATATTTCTTTGATCAATCAGTCAAAGTGCATGACACCCTACCAATTGTTCAAGAATAGGAAGCCAATATTGAATTTCCTACATGTCTTTGGCTGCAAATGCTATATCTCAAAAAATCAAACTAATCAACATGGAAAGTTTGATGCCAAAGCAGATAAACGAATTTTTGTTGGATATGTTGTTGGAAAAGCATTTAGAGTCTACAATCTATGAACCAACATTGTAATGGAATATGTACATGTTGTGTTTGATGATAACAAGATTGAAAGACTGCAAGATGAAGATTTCCATGAAAGCCTCAAATTTGATAATGTTGAGATGGTTAGTGATGACAGTGATGATGAAAGTGATCAAGAAATAGTGGTTAAGGATAATGCAGAAAAATCTACTACAAATGAAGCAAACAACTCAACATCTGTCGAGTTACATCATGCTTCATCTATCGGTAGATAATCTGTTTCATCCATCGGTAGACAATCAGCTTCATCCATCGAGATACAAAGTGCATCATCCGTCGAAACAATAAGAGAAGCTGAAAGTCAAAACAGATCACTTACAAAAAGAACCCCATCTCTAAGTCAAAGATCCATAAACTCAGGGGGAGTTTCTTTTAATCAAAACTCAGTCACACATCAATACAACTATGAGGCCTCTTCATCAAGAGCTAATCTACCATAAAAGAGAAAATGGACAAGAGATCACCCTTTTGAGCTCATTATTGGTGATGCATCTTCTAGAGTTCAGACAAGGAAAGCAACTCAAGAAGAATATCTGTATAGCAGCTTCCTCTCTAAGAAGGAACCAAAGAAGATAGAAGAAGGTATGTTGGATCCTGATTGGCTTTTAGCTATGCAGGAAGAGCTAAACCAATTTGAAAGGAACATTGTATGGAAGCTGGTACCCAAGCCTAAAGGGAAGATTCAATTGACACCAAGTGGGTATTCAGAAACAAGATGGATGAAAATGGCATAGTCATTAGGAACAATGATAGATTGGTTGCTAAGGGCTATTGTCAACAAGAAGGAATATATTTTGATGAAACTTTTGCTCATGTTGCAAGACTTGAAGCCAGCAGAATTTTCCTAGCCTATGCAGCCCATGCCAATTTCAAAGTCTATCAAATGAATGTCAAAAGTGCCTTTCTGAAAGGAGATTTGGAGGAGGAAGTCTATGTAAGTCAGCATCCTGGTTTTGAGGATCCAAATTTTCCTGAATATGTTTACTATCTTCTGAAAGCACTTTATGGATTGAAGCAAGCACCTAGAGCCTGGTATGATACTTTATCAAAGTTTCTCTTAGAGAATAATTTCACTAGAGGTACTATTGATAAAACTCTATTCTTTAGAAATGTTAATGGCTCTAGCATACTTGTTCAAATTTATGTAGATGATATTATATTTGGCTCTACAGATGAAAAACTTTGCAAAAAGTTTGCCAAATTAATGCAAAGTAAGTATGAAATGAGCATGATGGGAGAACTAACTTACTTTCTTGGTTTACAAGTTAAGCAAGTTAGTGATGGAATATTCATTAGTCAAACCAAATACATTTATGATCTTTTAAAGAAGTTTGAACTAATGGATTGCATATCTGCAAAAACTCCCGTATCCACTGCTACTAAACTTGAATTAACACTACTGAAAAGTCTGTGGATATTTTAAGTTATAGAGGCATTGTTGGATCACTTCTGTACTTAACAACTAGTAGGCAAGATATAATGTTTGCTACTTGTCTTTGTGCTAGATTTCAGGCTGATCCTAGAGAATCTCACTTAATAGCTATTAAAAGAATTTTCAGATATCTCAAGGGTACACCAAAACTTGGCATTTGGTACCCTAGAGATTCTGGTTTTGATCTAACTGGTTATTCAGGTGCAGATTATACAGGTTGTAAAATTGATAGAAAAAGTACAACAGGAACCTGTCAATTTCTAGGAAACAAGCTAGTATACTGGTTCAGTAAAAAGCAAAATTCAGTTTCTACTTCTATAGAAAAAGCTGAATATATTGCTGCTGGTAGTTGCTGTCCACATATTTTATGGATGAAAAACCAATTGTTGGACTATGGTCTGCAAGTGGAAAGAATTCCTATTTTCTGTGATAACACTAGTGCAATTGCCATTACTGAAAATCCAGTACAACATTCAAGAACAAAGCACATAGATATCAAGTACCACTTCATTAGGGAACATGTAATGAATGGTACTGTGGAACTTCATTTTGTTCCTAGTGAAAAGCAGCTTGCAGATATATTTACCAAGCCACTTGATGAGTCCACCTTTTTTAGGTTGGTAAGTGAGTTAGGTATGCTTAATTATTCTTAAACCTTTATTTATATTCTTGCACGTTGAAATGAAGCCAGAAACTTAATTGATTTTGATAGATTTTAATTGAAAATTTAGCTAAGTCAAATTCTACATCTCGACGGATGTTCATTATTCATCGAGTTTGATCATCCGTCGAAATAGAATAGACTAGTAAAAATCAATTACCTTTCTGGAATATTTTAAACCTAACAGATAAATTGTTTTATTCTCATCCGTCGAATTATCCAAATCCTAGCCATTAATTTTCCGAACATTTAATTTCTAACTTTAATTTTTATTCCTTTTTAATCTGAGAATGCGTAAAAGCCTTCTTCAAATTTATTTTAACTTTTATAATTCTCAATTGCAACTAATTGCTTTCTTCTTTCTCAAAGCAAAAATGTTGGGAAATGAATAACACAGAGGGGGGGTTGGATGTGTTTTAATATTTTTAGGTTTTTCTTGAATGTTTTTGGTTGAACAAAGTAAATTTAATCTTGTAGAGAAGATGTGTTAATGCAGTAAATAGATATGCAGTGAACAAGAACACAATCTTTTCAAAACTCACTTAATTTTATATTAAAAATCAAGAATGTTTTGCTACAAAATTTCTAGGCTCTTTGATTAAAGAGCTTAGATTCTTCTTGAGAGAATTAAGAGATCCTATCTAGATTTTTTTACAACTAACCGAAGACCAGTATTAACTTTATAACTCAGTTAACTTCTGGTTTACACAGTGTGTAATAAGACATGCTATTCACTTTTCTAAACTGTCACTTATCATTTCTATTTATAGAAAAGTAACTCTTCCATTTCTGGCTTAACATATCTTTAGCATCCTGTGATTATCTTCATCTTCCTCTGTCAGTTAATCTTCACCATTGACCTTGCACGTCCTTCAAGCTGCTTTTTGTAGACTTGTCAATCCAGCTGGTTGGATTGTTTGTTGATTGTTTATCTTGAATATTGAACTGGTCTGTGATTTTGTACTTTGAGAATTTTACTCGAGATCTTCAATTAGGCATGTAGAGATCTTGACATCTCGATAAGTATAGTCACTTATCGAGATCTCTAATGCTCTAGTGAATTAGACTTGTAGAAGTCTCTCAGTTCTTGAATGGAACTTTGGCTTGTCGAGATCTCACAGTATCATGTCTCCACTTAGACTTGTCGATGACTTAGAGTTCTCTAGTGAATTTTGACTTATCAATTTCTCTGAGTTCTCTAGTGGACTTTGACTTATCGATAACTCAGAGTTCTCTAATGAATGTAGACTTGTCGATAACTCCGAGTTCTCTAGTGAAGAAATGACTTGTCGATATCTCCAACCTTCATGTCTTCTTGACTTGTCGATATCTCTCTGAGTTCTCGATTAGCTTTCCTGACTTCTCTATATACCAAATCTGTGACTCGTGGAGATCTTGACTTAGAGTATTTTTAACCAAACAGATTTATTCAACTTCAAGCTTCTTCAAAATTCTTCAGAGGCATGATCATCCTGATCTTCTTCTAGATAGAATCCTTAGGCTTGATACTATTTTTAGAAAAAAGACTCCAGTCTGCTCCTTTGCATTTTTACAGACTTTAAAATGTTACAAGTATAAATACAAACTTAGATAACACTACAACTTACTTAGGGTAGACAAACTGTCTTAGTCTTGTAAAGGTACATGAATATCTTGCACAATAATCTCCCATAATCTATGAGAAGATTACTTAACACAAATTCATTCCTGTTAACAAGACTAACCCCAAGTTTAAAGAGATGAAAATCTAAATTGATACACAAAGCTTGATCAAATTACAACTCTTTATATTTTAGAAAATTTACAGAGTTTAATGGTTACAAGTGTCAGGTAAAGACAGTTTTTGCATCAGCTTCTTCTCTTTGTAGGTCCTTTAAGAAAACAAGATTTCCAGATCTTCTATAATAGATGTCCCACTTAGAGCTTTTATGAGTTCCTGTCTTGCTTATTTTGGGTACCCTTTGTCCAGTAAATCAATCCTGAATTTTGAAAATTGACTAGCTTTAATATTGAGAAATTTTCCATCTTAGGAGATTCTGCTCATTCCTTTTGCTTTCAACTCTTCAGATCATTTTATGTACATCTCTATTTCTTCATCATACTTCTTCTTCCTCTCTTCAGCTTCAGCCTCATCTCTTTTCTTTGCTTCCTCCCTTTCAATCATTCATTCAGCTATAACTGATCTCCATGCCCTTGTAGCAGTATCCTTGTCCTTTAGCAAACTTATCACTCTCTTAATTTCTGAAGTTGAAAGATAGTCCATTAATCTACTGCTAAGAAAAGTGAAGGAACCATCTTCATAGTAAATTCTGACTTCCCTAAGAGATGCAATCCAAACTTTGACTATTTCCTCAGCAAGTTGTTGAAAATAGTCTTCATCTGAGATGCACCAGTTTAGAGGCAGAAAGTTAGATCACTTGAAATAGTTCAAGATGGCCCTTTCAGTGACTTCCATTTTCTTTCTTGTAGGCTTGGCTCTCTTAGACTTATTCCCAACAGATTTATGCTTAAATTTTTGTGAAGGTTTGGCTAAAGGTAGGGTTGTCATTATCTTGAGAGTTGTTTGGCTTGTGGTGATTGGGATTTTTAGGAATGAGTTGGCTATTTGTTTGTAGAGAAATTTAGGTTTTGAGGTTTGAGATGGTATAATGTTTTAGATGTTTGTTTTTGAAGATTGAGGTAAAGGTCGAGTTAGGTTTGTTTGGATTTTTAGGGCTTGGTGTGGTTCTGCGATATCATGAGTCTTCTTGCTCCTCCTCTCACCCTATCTTTTCTTTTCTTCAACTTTCTTGTCATCCTCCTTCTTCTTCTCTCCATCCTTGCTGCCAGATGGTTTACTGGACTAACTTGGATTTGAGTCAGAAGGATTTTGATCATCTTTCTTCTGCTCATCATAATCCAAATTATCCTTGTTGATTTGTGTTTTAGGCAAGTAGGCTTCTGCATTATCCATATATCTCCTCAGTAGCTTTATCATTTCCAAATCATCATTGTTCTTGTTCCTATTAGTTTTTAAGCTAGTCTCTAGGATCATGATAAGCTTTTTGTTGCTCATGACACTCTACTTTGGGATTTGAAAGTGTTTGAAATTCTTTGTGTTTGGACAAATGTATGATATACCTTTGCTTGGCTATAGATATGCTTCAGAAAAAGCAGCCGCTTGAGCATTTCTTAGTTCAGTCAGCAGCACGGTATCTTCAGGAGTTACAATTTTAACTTTGCTGATGAAGATATCCAATTCAGTTGCCCTCCTTGAGATAAGGTAGTTGAGAGACACATGCATACATCTGTCTATCCCTAAGTCATTTACATTTAACACAATGTTCCTCTGCATAAAGTTGTCCTGGTTGACCTTGATCACTCTTATGAAATTAATTGTCTTGTCCATGGCCTTTTTGTATGTGAAGTGATTGTTGTCGAGAGAAGCTTTTAGGGCCTTGAGTAGTTCATCAAACTCTCTGCTCAAACTAGGTCCTTTAGCAGCCCTAATAAGTCTTTCCATGTCAAGATCAACTTCTTTGGTTAATTTCTTTTCAGTACCCTAGACCTATTATTGAGATGACCTTGATTGTGCAAACCTAGCTTCTATCTCCCCCTTAGTCTTGTTGGCAGGCATGAGTAGGGGAGTAGGAATTTCAGGCCTAACTTGTTCTGGAAGAGAAGGAAGTGGTATGTTGAGTTTTCCCATGATGGCTCCCAAAGCTATAGAATTCTGCATTTGAAGATGCTTATGGGAGTCCACCAGGGTTTGGATATCTATCTATTGGATCTTGACTATAAATGTCAGGGCCTGGACTTGTGCAGCGAGAGAAGTGTTGGAGTCTTGCAATGCTGAGACTTGGCCTTGCAGAGTTTGGATTTGGAGGTTTGTGGAGATGAAGCCAGGATGAAACGACCTTGTAGATGTACTAAATGTTTCATCTACAGCCTGTTTGATGCCTTCCATAAGCAAGGCTGATGGCTCACATCTGCTATGGTGAAGTTGATCCAGCTTGACCTTGGTGTAATTAGAGTTAGTAATTTATTGCTGGATCAGTGTGTTGAGATTAATGAAAGATAGTTTGATATTTTTTACTTCTTTCTCAATAGAAGCAAGATCCATCCTAGCCATTTTGTAACACCCCCAAATCCGGGGTCGGGGATCCGGGTTGTCACGAGTTCCATTTCCCTTAATAACACATAACCTTAATAAACAACCAACTACTGCGTACTGTGACCCCACAATATACACACACACCACAAGTTATAGTCTTAGAGATGAATACCAAAAATAACACAAGTCATTTTATTCCACAATTATAAACCGTTACACCTTAAAAGGGTTTCTGAATAAATTTACATTTCTTTGCCATTATTACAATTCATATAGATACATAAGTCTGGTACATCAGAAGTTGAAAGCCTAGCCTATTGGTAATTTCTACCTCAGCTACAGCGGCATCAACGCCTACAGGAAACTGCGGAACGTTTCCTATCCGCTCGCAAATTGGGAGCTTGGTCCTGTTCATCTTGTCTATTTGTTGTTGTGTGATGAAGGAAGAAAGCAAGGGTGAGCAACAAGCCCACCGAAATAATATGTATAATAATTAACAATATATGAGCATTCTCATAGTACTCATGAAAGTCTGGGTCAAGAAAAAATGAACCAAGTTTGATATCTTCATGCGACGAAGTCGCCAAATATTCAGTATATATACTTATATACTTTTCAAAATCTTTGAAATCCTCTGCCATGTATAATATACACAGAGTTCCAGTTTATGACTGTATAAAAATATCGTTGCAAGGTGATCTTATATATCTAACCTTGTCTCAACGTTTTTCTGAAAATCTTTGTCATGCATAAGATAATCATTAACCATATATAAGTTGAAAAGATGAAGTTACAAGATACCCCAGTATACTTATATCTTTTCCAAATATTACTTGAACTACCACTGTTCAAGTTATAACCAGTTTCAAAAGTTCATCACATAGTTGAGACTACAAGATAAGACTTGCATAGATTCGATCTTTGAAATATTATTGAATGAAATGAAGTTACAAGATACTTCATTAAGTCCCGATATATATATATATATATATATATCCTTATATATCTCTCATACATTTCCTGAAAACCTCTGTCATGTAAAGTATGAACAGAGTTGCAATATCCAATGAATTTTGGAAAGAAAAGAATTTTTGCATAAACCCAATATCTTGTTGATCAGGAAAAGATACCAATAAGTAACCTTTTCTACTAGTAGATGGATGAATCCCCCGCCGGTCATCACCTTGGCCTCATTAGGACCTTGTGCTGGACCGCCACCCGGCCTCTTACGAGTTGATGGGCTGCCACCCAGCCACTTACACTTTGATAGACCGTACCCCGGCCTGTCGCTTATGCCGACTCAATTAGATGGACTTACTTCCCGAACGTCGGGTAAGTAATCAATTCATTTATCAAAACAGCAACCTCGTTGCAAATATAAAATACACCACAGAGCCGGATCCCTCAATTTTTAAGCGAGTATTTAAATCCCCTTCGAAAGGAAGATCTTAAATTTGAAAACGAGTTTTGGGATCCGCCCTAACTTTTAAAAATCATTTTGAAGACTCGAAAACATTTTTAAGAATGTTTGGAGTAATGTTGATTTAATAAAATAAATCAGTCCCAATATATTAGAAAATATCTGAATATTATTACTTAAATAATATTCCCATAAAGAATGATCTTTATAAAAATAATTGAAGTAGAAGTTTTAACACTCATACTTGAAATGAATATTAAATAACCAAAGATATACTTATACGAAAGTACGATCTTTATTTGAATAATCGAAAATAAGTTTGATTATCGAACCATTATTCTTTAATAAAATAAAGAATATTATTTAATAAAAGAAGCGGAGTCATAAGTCCTCGAATAAATATTCAAAATAATATTCATTAAATAAAATAAACGGAGTCATAAGTCCTCGGATGAATATTCAAAATAATATTCAT
Source organism: Apium graveolens (assembly GCF_009905375.1). Taxonomy (NCBI): domain Eukaryota; kingdom Viridiplantae; phylum Streptophyta; class Magnoliopsida; order Apiales; family Apiaceae; genus Apium; species Apium graveolens. Next base: position 141,292,631 of record NC_133654.1, on the reverse strand, counting down.
TAAATAAAATAAGCGGAGTCATAAGTCCTTGAATGAATATTCAAAATAATATCCATTAAATAAAATAGCGGAGTCATAAGTCCTCGAATGAATATTTAAAATAATATTCATTGAATAAAATAAAGTTATCGAATAAACCTTATTCGATTAATAGTTTTGAAAACTATATCTATATATATAAATATATATATATATATATATATATATATATATATATATATATATTATACTCGGGAACATCGACTCCCGATTTAGAAATATGTTCACCTTTGGGTCCCCTATACTAAGGGTATACACAACTACTGCTTATCTCTAGCATAGGTATTATGCAACTTATAAGCATTTGAATCAACAATTAGATATCAAGATTACGAAACAGACATACATATATACCATATCAGCATGCTCAAATATATCGCAAAATTTACTAATAATAATCATGCACTTATCACAAGATAATGCATATACATATATTTACATCACAACAACAGTATAACGGGTAGAAAACTTGCCTGAGTGCTCCCGGATAGACTTAAGCTTAGTGTGGGTCCGATAACCTATGAACAACAACATAAGTCGGAATTAAACCCCGGTCGCTTAAGAAACTAGACTTTAACCAATTGAACCCTAACGTTCGCTTATGGTCACTTTTACGCTTAACGAATCACATAAGTCGTTCGAGTACCCTTGACTCCACCATTTTTAATAAATTAAACATTAAGATTTTTAAGGCGATTCTTTCGTGAGTACCCTACCAACTGACTAATCCACTTTACATAATTGTTTTATACTCCAATTAGTCATTTAAGGGCCTTAACCAATGTTTCAAAGTAAGGCGAGGGGTTGTGGTTCGGTCGCGAAATGCCGTTACTTAAAACGGTCATTTCTCCTAAACCGTATATCGGATTCAAGCGAACCATATATCAAAACGAAACTCGTAACATGAACTATCTAATCATGGCAATGGTCAAAACCTAACAGTGAGTTCACGGGTCCTGATGTTAAGAACAAAAACAGTCTAAGGTAAATCGGGCATTACGATGGCTATGTTTACGCGATTACCAAATTTATACCACTCCAATCAATCCACAAATCAACCCACAATCAACATCACAACCAAACTCCATCCATACTTCATTACAACAGTCCCAACATCTCAAGATTTTCCAATTTATACTACCCCTAAACATGAACTAAAGCTATACTTAAGTTCATTAACCAATAATCCAAGATTTACAACTCAAACTCATTACAAATCCATCCAAACTCTAAATATAAAAGAATCATACTTCTCATGAACTATACTAAATATAACAAGCTCTAAACATTCAAAAGTAAGGCTAGGTTATAAGATTATACCTTCCTTGGTGAGTAGGAGCACTAAGGAGCTTGAAACAACCCTTGAAAATCCTTACAAAAGCTATATCTAAACAAAAACATAAGATCAAAATTTTCAAGATCTTGAAAAAACTATTCACCAAGAACTTTGATGAATTGATTAGCTATGTTAAACATGGAATCTTGAGCTTAAACTTATGGCTCATCTAAGTTATGAATTATGGAAGCTTAAGAAACAAACCTCTTGAATTATGATTAAGTGGAGCTTGGGTTTTGGAATTTTCTTCCTTGCTTTTCTTCAAAAAGCCGAGGAAAAAAGATGGGGGAAGAAGAAAATATGTTTGTTTTGGTTGCTTTTGATGTTTGTGATTAATTGAATTGTTACCATGGTAAATTTTGTGTGGCTTATAATCAACCAACAATTCCTTCCCATTGTGTCATGATTATGTCATCCTCTTATGTCATCTTCCCACACTTGTCTTCCTCTTGTTGGTGTGATGACATATCATCATCACTAACCTCTTTGATTAACTCTGAATTACTTGGCTAATGATCGCTGATCTGTTATACGGTTCGCTTAACTTTCGTTCTCGTTTATCGTTTGAGGGATCATACCCGGGATCTTAGTACTTGGGTTCCCTTAACCTTTCTCAATATATTATATTCCTTTTATGATCCTCTCTTATAATCATTGAATTTAAATCCTCTTTATCCTGTTACCTTATACTCAATTCTTTTGGTATCTGGTGGATTTTCGGGAAAAATCAAAGTGTTCGAATTTGGATTCTGACGATCTTTACATACACTTATATACCATATAGAGTACTAATAAGATCTCAGAATAACAATAAAAGAACCTCTACAAAGTGTGGCATGAAAAGTTTTCTTATTCAGCATAATCAGCAAAATCACTATTCATAAGGGTTACATAAAGTCCAAAATTTTTGGGGTTATTACACATTTGCTCAGTAAAATGCTTGAATTTGGTAGAGATCTATTCTTGAGAATGTATAATCTTGTCCATGTTCTCATTCACTAGTTTTCTGATTCTATCTTCATGACCAGTAAGCTTGATTTCAAGAGCCTTACCAAACAGATGAAATGCTTTGAGCTGAGTCTTGTATACATCTGTAATGGCATCATAGACAGCTTGTGGACTCAGGTCTTTTGCATTGCTGCCCAGAATAGTACTGTATTCTTCTCTGAATCTGGCCAAAACTTGATCCATTTCTAAGGAAAAATCATCAGACAGCCAGGCATCCATATAGAATAAATCTGCCATTTCTTGAAATCTCTCCATCTTGCTCAGCATCATTGACAATCTTCTCCTTTTACTCCTCAACCACTTCATTGTAGGCAAGCATGATAGCTTGATAATCTTGATTGCTCATATTAGAAGTGCGTAGATGTTGAGAGATGTTTGCTATTCCAGAAATCTGCTCTACTAAGAGATCATCCACTGATGTGGGTTGAGAGACAGAATCTTGCATCCAATTGGTGAAAATATGAGGGTGTGAGGGACTCACATATTGTTATGTGGTTTTGACAGTGTGTTGTCCTCCACTCGTAGTGGGAACCTCCAATTGAATTGGAGGGGATTTGACTGGGTTAATGTCAGGGACAGCAGCCTCAAACCCGTGTGTGTCTTGTAACACACTGGCACCTGAATGTACTATACTTGCCTTCCCTATGACAAGATCATGGGCAATTATACTCCTAACTTCAATTGCCAAGGAAATTTCTACTAGGGTTGTGAGGGGAGTTGCTCCTACATGAGTGGCCTCCAATTGAATTGGAGAGCATTTAGATAGCTCCCCCTCAGGAGTACTACCCTCAAACCTTTCAGTCTGCAAAGACTGTTTTGCACATGAAGGTGCATTAGAAGTATCCATGGGGTTTTCGGTAAAAACTAATGAATCCCCCATGTTTGTGATGGTGTCATCAAGGTCTACCCCAGCATGTAGTCTCTCACCATCTAAATGGAGTGTCTGGTTGGTGAGCAAAGCTTCTTGAGCCAAGTCACTTGATTTTTCTGGCACTAGAGAGTTAGATTCAAGTGCATAAGGAAGAGAAGAAATTTGAGAGATAAGAGTTTGTTGTTCAATTGTGAGTGTTGGCAGCCCCCCCTGAATGGATGAGGGGGCTTCAGATGATGTGTCCTCATAGTGTGTGCCTTCCTTATTTCTCCTACCATAAATCTATATTGTTTCCGGTGCAGGATGTGCAGACTCACTATTGGTTACTTTTACAACTACACCCTGATGGGAGGGTACAGAGGTGACTTGAGTGGTCAGCTCAGATTTCTTACTCCTTTTGGGTCTCTTGACCAGGGGTGACTCTTTTTCAGCTATTCCCTTACCACTCTCAGTTACTACAGTTAAGGTTACCCCCTTTCTCTTCTTTTACTCACCTCATCCTTTTGAGAAGATGAGGTGGTTGGTTTCCTAGCTTCTAATGGTTCAGAAAGAATGGTTGCAGCTTGGGAAGATCCCTGTGGGTGTTCCTGTGTTTGTACTTCCACAGGTTCAGGGATCATAGTTGTGCTAGATTGTACATTAGATCTCATGTCAGACATAGGGTAAGGGTAAGTCCTAAACCTCTCCATCATGAATGGAGTGATTTTCAGACTTACACTTACCTTATTCTTTGTAGTAAGTGAGCTAAATATTATTTTGGACACTTTCTTACAATTGCCTATTTTTGTGATATCTATTCCGTTCAGTAAGTGTATATCTGCTACTTTATGATTTAAAGTGGACATAATAAATTTAGGAAAGAAAATTTCCTTATCTCTAGCTGTCAGGGGTATTGTTAGCCGAGTTGCAAGTTCTTCCAGGATCAATAGACCAACATTCAACTGTCTGTTATAAGAAATATAATACACCAGCTTTTGCACAACACTTGAAATGTTGTCATATCCTATTTTTCTGCAAGTAAAGGCCCTTACCACAGAGTCAAAGATGAAAGACCACTCCTTCCTTAGATTGGTCCTGTTTAAGCTAGACATGTTGATTCTTCCATCATAGTTGATGAATTCCATGAACTCAGTCACCTCCTTAGGAGTTGGTACCTTCACCAGATTCTCAGTTGGCAGCCCCAAAGCTCTATTCACATATTTGTCATTGAATTTTATCAGATGGCCTTTAATTGTACATGTCACCATCATAGAGTTGTTACTTACATCAGTCGTCGCCACTGCTGTAGTCCAGAATTCATGCAACACATCTAGATACAGTACATGATTTGCAGTCAAAGCACCTGCAAGATAGGATTCAGCCAACAATTTCACAAACCCCTTGAAACTATCAGGGGCTTGGTTTGCATCAGTAAAAGCAAGATAATTGGTTCCTTTCTCCAAAATAGATGTTCTTGCAACATTTAGAGCCATTGTTAATTGATGAGAATGAGTGGGTAAGAAGAATTTTTGAGAAAGGAGTAAAACTAAGAGAGAAATTAGTTTTGGATTGAAAGCTAGGTCACTGAGATCTCAAAGGTTATAAGTATTTGTATGTATCGAGAAGTCTGGGTATTTATAGTAAAAGTAAATGACTTGTGGAGAACTCAAAAATAGAAGTTTGGAGTTTATCTATCGAGAAGTCATTTTAAGAAATGAAATACATATCGAGAAGTCATTTTGGATTACTCTTATAGACAACTAAAAACTCACTTATCGAAATGTCAAATAAATACCCAGTTTGTCCAAAAATGGACTGAATTAATTTTAAATTTTACTTGAATAAATTCAAAATAAAATTAGAATAAATTTTCCAAAAGTATTTTACCAAAATAATTTATTAAATTGAATTATTTCAGTTCTGAGTTATTGATAAGACAAAAAATGTACTTGTAGAGAACTCTGTGGATTAACACTACTAGAGAACTCTACAGGACTTATCGGTAAGTCATATTTAGGTCTATCGAGAAGTCACTCGAGAAGTCAGTGAATTGACTTGTCGAGAACTTATTCGAGAAGTCCTAGCATGACTTGTCGAGAAGTCAATTTTACTTATCGAGAACTTAGTTCTCGATATACTTTTGATTATTGTAATTATGCCTTGTGTTAATTTTACATATTGAGGATGTAAATTAACAGTTTAGCAGTTTACTTTGAAAAATTCTAAGTTAAATTTTTTATTTTGAAGAATATATATGCAGAGATTTCTGAAATATTTATACTTCATATTTCAGTTAATTTCCAATAAAATCAAATTGATTATGATTTACTGGAAATTAATCTGCTGCAAAACACTAGCTGAGTTCTTGCCTTAGGATGAAGAATTTAGCATTCCAATTTTACCTGTAAGTCTTGTGAAAGTAGCTTCATCCAAAGGTTTAGTGAAAATGTCAGCTAGTTGTTTTTCTGTTGGGACAAAAATGAGCTCAATGGTACCATTTGTAGCATGTTCTCTAATGAAATGGTACCTTGAATCAATGTGCTTTGTTCTGGAATGGTTAACTGGATTAGCCACTATAGATATAGCACTAGTATTGTCACACATAATGGGAATTTTGTGTAACACTAGGCCATAGTCCATTAGCCGATTTCTAGTCCAAAGCACTTGAGCATAACAACTTCCAACAACTATGTATTCACCTTCAGCTGTGGAAGTTGACACAGATTATTGTTTCTTGCTATGCCAGGATACAAGTTTTTGTCCAAGAAACTGACAGCTTCCACTGGTGCTCTTCCTGTCCACCTTGCATCCAGCAAAATCTGCATCTGTATAACCAACAGCTTCAAAACCAGTTCCCTTAGGATACCATAATCCCAAGTTAGGAGTCCCCTTCAAATATCTGAAAATCCTTTTAACAACCATCAAATGTGATTCTTTTGGATTGGATTGAAATCTTGCACACAGACATGTTACAAACATTATATCTAGTCTACTTGTAGTCAAGTAAAGCAGTGATCCAATCATTCCTCTATATCCTAGAATGTCTACACTCTTGCCTTTCCCGTCTTCATCTAACTTTGTTGCAGTAGACATTGGTGTAGAAGCAGGTGAACAATCAACCATACCAAACTTCTTCAATAAGTCCTTGACGTACTTGGTTTTGGCTGATGAAGGTTCCATCATTTCTTTGACTGACTTGAAGTCCAAGAAAATAACTTAATTCTCCCATCATGCTCATTTCATATTCACTCTGTAAAAGCTTTGAGAATCTTCGGCACAGCTTCTCATTTGTAGATCCAAAAATAATATCATCTACATATATCTGGAATAGAATCATGTCATTACCATGGTTTTTGTAGAAGAAAGTTTTGTCTATTGTTCCTCTAGTAAAACCATGTTTGAGCAGAAATTTTGATAATGTATCATACCAAGCTCTAGCTGCCTGCTTTAACCCATATAGAGCCTTGAGTAGTTTATACACAAAGTTTGGAAATTTAGGATCTTCAAAGCCAGGTGGCTGTTACACATACACTTCTTCTTCTAGCTCACCATTTAAGAAGGCACTTTTCACATCCATTTGATACACTGTAAAATTTGAGTGTGCAACAAATACTAGAAAAATCCTTATTGATTCAAGTCTTGCAACTGGAGCAAAAGTTTCATCATAATCAATCCCTTCAACCTGTGAGTACCCTTTTGCAACCAACCTTGCTTTGTTTCTGGTGATCACACCATTTTCATCCATCTTGTTCATGTACACCCACTTTGTTCCAATTACACTTCTATTCTTTGGTGCAGGTACTAACTCCCAAACTTTGTTTTATTCAAACTGATTGAGCTCCTCTTGCATAGCAGATATCCAATCAGGGTCCATTAGAGCTTCTTCAGTTTTCTTGGGCTTAACTTGAGATAGAAAGTATGCATGTAGGCACTCATTAGCAGTTGCACTCCTTGTCCTTATACCAGCATTAGGATCACCAATAATTGCATTAGGATTGTGACTTCTATCTCATTTCCTGGTGTGAGTTTGTTGACTGGTGCCTTCATCATTTTCTTCATTGTTGGTATGATTTGTAGATTCTTCTTCTCTTTCTCCCTCTGAGTTTGTGCTATCAAAATCAGGTGTTTGAGATGAGTTTCCATTTCCTTGATTCTCTTGTCCTGTAGATTCTTCATTGAGTATTTGTTGTGCATTGACTTCATCATCACCATCAGAATCACTATCAATGTCGAGGTTTTCAAATACAAGAGCTTCAACTTCATTTTCATCAAGGGAGTCCAAGCCTGGACATTTGTCATCATCAAAAGTCACATATGTGCTTTCCATAATTTTCTTTTGATCTATCACATAGACCTTGTAGGCAGTTCTCTCCAATGAATATCCCATAAAAATTACTTCAAAAGCTTTTGAGTCAAATTTTCCCACATATTCAGAGTTGTCGTTCAAAATGTAACACTTGCTTCCAAACACATGAAGATGCTTTACAGTAGGCTTTCTCTTAGACATGATTGAGTAAGGTGATTTTCCATGTGCCTTGTTAATGAGGTATCTGTTTTGAATGTAACATGCAGTGTTAACAGCCTCTTCCCAGAAACTTGTTGGCAGCTTCGCATCTTGCAACATTGTTCTAGCAGCTTCAACTAATGTTCTGTTCTTTCTCTCAACTACTTCATTTTGTGGAGGTGTTCTAGCAGCTGAGAATTCTTGAATAATGCCCTTACTTTTGCAGAATTCACGCAATGTTGCATTTTCTGAATTCTGTCCCATTATCACTTCTCAGTCTTTTTACACAATTGTGATCTTCAGCCTATTTTTCCATCTTCTTGATGTGTTCAATTATGATGTGTAGAGTTTCATCTTTGGAGTGCATGAACTCTACTCAAGTGTATTTTGAGAAATCATCCACCATCACAAGTGCATATTTATTCCTTGAAATTGATAAGACATTTACTGGCCCAAATAAGTCCATGTGAATAAGTTACAATGGTGCACTTATAGAATTCATAGTTTTTGACTTGTGACTTGATCTTTCCATTTTTCCTTTCTGACAAGCTTCACAGACTTCAATTTGAGCAAATTTCAGTTTGGGCATGTCTCTTACTAACTCTTTCTTAACTAGAGTGTTAATTGCCTTGAAGTTATGGTGAGACAATTTCTTATGCCATAACTTACTTTGCGCTTCAGATGCCTTGGTATAGAAGCAAAAAATACCATCCTTGTTTGTTGAGTCCAAGTCTGAAATAAATAGGCTTCCTTTCCTTGCTCCTTTTAGAGCAACTTTACTAGTTTTCTTGCTGATAAAAGTGCATTCTTCTTTGTTGAATAAAACTTTAAAACCTTTGTCTGCAAATTGGCTAACAGTTAGAAGATTAACTTCAAGACCAGCTACCAATACTACATCATCAATGACAACATTTCCAGAAACAATCTTGCCATATCCCATTGTAAATCATTTGTTATTGTCTCCGAAGGTCACCAAAGGGCCAGCCTTCTCCTCAAATTGTGATAGCAGGGCCTTATCACCTGTCATATACCTGGAACATCCACTGTCAATGATCCATATGACTTTCTTCACTTTGCGATGCACACAATGAGATTTAAGTGTGTTTAGCAACCCAAACAATGTTGGGTACTTTCTTCTTGTTAACTGATCTAGCAAAAGTAGAGTGAGTTGTTTTAGATAAAATAGAGTTCAATGACTGTTGTGCATTTCCCCATCTAATGTAGACCCAATTTTCCCATTTCTATTTTTCTTCTTCTTTCTTGCAACTTCAATCTTGATTTCTATGACAGGAGTCTTGGTGCTTTGATTGTCCATGAGATTTTCTTCAATCTTAGAAGATTAAGTTGAGTTTGAACTTTTTCTATCATTATCCTCATCTGTAATTTCTTGCTTTATAATCGATTCTTCTTCACTGAAGTTCACTTCATAAGCCTTGAACACAGGTGACCCAACCTTTTTCAGCATTGCTGGAACATTTTCATTCTCTGTAGCTTTTCTTTTGTCACTTGTGTTTTTCTTCTTGCTGTTCAAGGCGTCATAATCAAGACCAATAGCAATGTTTGCACATGGTTTTTTTTTCTCATGGTACTGACCAACCAGTTCAGATGCATTCCTGAAGGACTTCAACTTTACTTCATTTTTTTCCAGCTTCTCCCTGAGCATTATTTCAACTTCACTTGCACATTTGAGCTTGTTCTTTAGATAAGCATTTTCTTATTTTAAATCTTTTAGCTCCACCAACAACAATTCAGTCCCTTGTTTTTCATTCTCAAGCTTCTCATTCATTTTTGTCAGTTTGCTTACTTCTTCATTTGCAGCCACCATACTTGTATGAATGTGAAACCCATGTTCTATTGTTACAAAGAAGTGCTCATCTTTTCAACAGTTTTCTTATATTGATTCACATTTAAATCATTGGTGGTAAGAGTTGGTACCTGTGCTTTTGATGAGGATGATTCACCTTGCTCCAAAGCCATTAGAGCATAGTTTCCAACTTCCTCATCTTTATCATTATCTGAATCATCCCAACTCTTTACCTCTGCAATGTAAGCTTTGCTTTGCTGCTTTTTCAGAAGAGCTTCATACTTTGCTTCTAGTTCAAGGTAAGCTTTTCTTTCTTTGCCTTCTTGGGTTTCCTGCATTCTGTAGCAAAGTGGCCTAGTTCATCATAATTAAAGCACCTTATATTAGATTTGTCAACAGATCCAGTTTTGTAGCCATTCCTGCTATCATAATTGTACTTCCCTTTTTCTTTCCAGCTGCTGTCTTTGTTGAAGGAAAGTCCTTTACTCTTGAAGTATCTTGGCTTCTTTACTCTAATATTAGAGAATTTCCTATCCAAATAGGCCATTAACTGATCTAGCTCATCCAGTTCTTCAAGAGTGTAGAACTCATCTTTTTCCAATTCCAGAATGACTTGTTCCTATGAATCATTTGTTCTTTGCTCACTTGTTGATGCAACTGGAGTTTGAGATCTTGGTTCATCATTGGATGTTTGGCTTTCATTTACAATTAAAGCACTTGAGCCATCTACAACATGTCCTTGACCAGACCTCAATGATTTTCTTTGAATCATTTGTAATTCATATGTTTTGAGAATTCCATATAGAACTTCCAGTGTTATTCTGCTCAAATCTCTCCCTTCCCTGATTGCTGAGATTTTCTGCTCCAAATGATCAGGGAGAGTAAGCAAGAACTTTAAATTCACTTCTTCAGCTTCATAGTATTTATCATGATGTTGCAAGTCATTTATCAACTTATTGAATCTTTCAAACACATCAATAATACTTTCCTTTGGCTTTGCCATAAAACTCTCATACTGTGAAATCAGTATTCTTCTTTGGTTTGATCTAACTTCTTCAGTTCCCTCACACAATATTTCTATCTTTTCCCAGATCTGTTTTGTAGTGTCACAGTTGACAATGTTGTTGTACATTACATTGTCAAGTGACTCAATTAAGATTAACTGCAAGCTACTATCCAGGGAGACTTTCTCTTTTTCAAGCTCAGAGTATTCTGCAGGATCCTTGGGAGCATAATGAGCTAGAATGACCATATCTCCATCTGTAGATTCATCAACTGTAACCATTGGAATGAAGGGCCCATTTTTGAGAATCTGAACATACAATGGATTGGCCAATCTTATGAACATCATCATTTTCTTCTTCCATAGAGTGTAGTTAGCTTTGTCAAAAGTAGGAATCTTGATGCTACTGATTTTCTGTGTATTTATTCTTCCAAGATCTTGAATCTATTTACTTTCAGATTTTTCTCTGATACCACTTGTTAGGAAATGAATAACACACAGATGGTGAATGTGTTTTAATATTTTTAGGCTTTTCTTGAATGTTTTTGTTCAACAATGTAAATTTAATCTTGTAGAAAAGATGTGTTAATGCAGTAAATAAACATGCAGTGAACAAGAACACAATCTTTTCAAAACTCACTTAATTTTTATATTTAAAATCAAGAATAATTTGCTAGAAAATTTCTAGGCTCTTTGATTAAAGAGCTTAGCTTCTTCTTGAGAGAATTACAAGATCCTATCTAGATTTTTTTACAACTAACCGAAGACCAGTGTTAACTTTATAACTCAGTTAACTGCTAGTTTACACAGTGTGTAATAAGACATGCTTCACTTTTCTAAACTGTCACTTATCATTTCTATTTATAGAAAAGTAAATCTTCCATTTCTGGCTTAGCATATGTTTAACATCCTGTGATTATCTTGATCTTCCTCTATCAGTTAATCTTCACTATTGATCTTGCACGTCCTTCAAGCTGCTTTTTGTAGACTTATAAATCCAGCTGGTTGGATTATTTGTTAATTGTTTATCTTGAATATTGAACTGTTCTGTGATTTTGTACTTTGAGAATTTTACTCGAGATCTTCAATTAGGCATGTAGAGATCTTGACATCTTGATAAGTATAATCACTTATCAAGATCTCTAATGCTCTAGTGAATTAGACTTGTAGAAGTCTCTGAGTTCTCGAATGGAACTTTGGCTTGTCGAGATCTCACAACATCATGTCTCCACTTAGACTTGTCGACGACTTAGAGTTCTCAAGTAAATTTTGACTTATTGATTTCTCTGAGTTCTCTAGTGGACTTTGACTTATCGATAAATCAGATTTCTCTAATGATTGTAGGTTTATCGATAACTCTGAGTTCTCTAGTAAAGAAATGACTTGTCGATATCTCCAACCTTCATGTCTTCTTGACTTGTCGATATCTCTCTGAGTTCTCGATTAGCTTTCCTGACTTCTCTATAACACCAAATCTGTGACTTGTGGAGATCTTAACTGAGAGTATTTTTAACTAAACAGATTTATTCAACTCCAAGCTTCTTCAAAATTCTTCCGAGGCATGATCATCCTGATCTTCTTCCAGATAGAATCCTTAGGCTTGATACTGTTTTAGGAAAAAGACTCCAGTATGCTCCTTTGCATTTTTATAGACTTTAAAATGTTACCAGTACAAATACAAACTTAGATAACAATACAACTTACTTAGGGTAGACAAACCGTCTTAGTCTTATTAAGGTACATACATGTCTTGCACAATAAAAAAACTATTTCTTACTGCAAATTTCATCGCTTTAGCAATGGCACCAGTAGTAATAATAATGTCTCATTCAGGGTTCATTTATGAGAAAAACAACTTCACTGCACTTGTGAACAAAGGGATTCCAACATCTGAAGATTTTCACAAAATGATGGATTTTGTAAAGGGATGCAAGCTCAATTATGCCATACTGGAAACACCCACCATCTATTGTGAAGTTGTGGAGGAGATGTGGACAACTGCTGTGTATCAGGACACTAATAAAACCATCACTCTCTCCATCAAAGGTAAGGAGAATTGCATTAACAGTGACATTATCAAAGCATGCTTCAAAATTCCAAATAACACTATTACTGAACCACACACAGATGTTAATTTAGTTACCATGCTTAATTCTATTGGCTATGCTCTTCCTACCTCTAAATTAAGTGAGATTAGAAGACTAGGTCTTAAAATAGAGTGGAATTATCTGTGTGATGTAGTTAAGTAATTTTGATAAGGTAAGGTAAGTAATTTTGATTCTGTGAACACAGACATGCTTAACATGCTCAATATGTTAGTTACTGATAAATACTATTATTTCAGTGACTTGATCATGTTTGAGTTAGGTTACAAGTTAGGTGAATTCAAAAAGAGAAGTAAAAGTGTCTATTATGCTAGATTCTTTATGATTCTTGTTAACCATCTTGTTTAGGATATTTTCATTGAGAACCCAACCAATAAACTGGATTGTTGGGTTCAAGAAAGGAGGGTGATTGCAGATCTAAATGGAGAAAGTCATCATAAAGAGGTGCCCCTTTTCTATTTTCCAATCATGGAGGGCCCTCAGGTAAGTGAGGTATGCACCACTGTCTCTACTTTTCCAACCTCCCAAATTTCTTTGCCTTTGAGTGTGGCTATTGCATCTGTGTCAATGATCCAACAGATGCCTACCCAAGCCACCAAAATAAAAATTTCAAAATCCAAGACAAAGAAAGCCCCCTGTGGTGTCTCTCAAAAGAAACCAGTTGAAAAATCTACCAAAACTAAAAAGGGGAGTGTGAAGGGTAGTAATGTAGGTGTGGGACAGGGTGAACATCAAAGAAATCCCAAGAATAAGGATGGAGAGGTGAGTGCACCCAAGCCCAGCCACACCACAATTTCCCAATAAATTGTGGTGATTAATAAGGAAATTAGCACAACTCTAGATTCATCCTCCTAAAAGGATGTTACTATTGAAACAAGCTCCTAACCAGGAGCACGGGCCAAGAGGGTAAGGGACATAAGCTCAACCCACACTTATACCAGAAAGAAGAAATCCAAAACCATTGGGGATGCATAGGGAACACACACAGTGCAAACTGTAGCTAAAGACTCAATCACTACACCATCTCAAATTCAGTTTGATGTGGCTCCAATAAATGTGGAGTCACAGCCAAAATCTTTAATCATTGAAGCCACACACACACAAGAATCTCCCACAAATTCTTTGGATATGGATATGATTCACACATCAACACCTGATTCCCCTTCTTTAACTCTGTTGGGGAAGCCAAAAATTAGTGCAAGTCAGCATCATCTTCTAGATGATTTGTTGGCTAACTTGCCAATTCTTTTAGGGATTGTTGAGACATCTGTGCCCAAATTCTCATCAATCTGCACAGAGTCTATAATAGTTTTCACTCCAAACTCTATCATTTCATCATCCTAACGGATATTGTTCATCCGTCGGTTAGTGATTGAATCCCGACAGATGTGCCTAACAGCAGTCATCCGTCGGCTTCTCTAACTACTAAACCGATGGATGTTCCTCATCCGTCGGTACTCACTACACAACCTATTTTATCAACTGTTGTCACAAGTGTAGATGAGCTAGTAGTAGTACAATCACTCCTAAGACTAAGGGAAGGGAGTGAATTGAGTGAGAGGCTGAGTTGCTCCCAAAAGAAATGAGAGGAAAAGAGTGAACAAATGCAGGCTAATTCTTCCAGCCTGTCAAAAGAAAGTGAGAGGAGTTCCACCTTAGTAGGTGAAGGTGAGGGTGTGAGGGTGGTGAGACAAGGGGAGCCCTTGATGCAACAAAAGAGAGAAATTGAGAGAAAAGCAGGTACAACTGAATGGGAAGAGCCCATTGTAAGTGAGTTAAGGGATGTCAATAAGGCTGAAAAGAGACAGCTAATTCAACAAGAATATCAAGCTGTTTTAGACTCTATTTCTTTTGAATCTGAGGCATTTATTACCCTGTATCAGCATATCAAGTTCTAGCTGAACAGGACAATGAGGCTGCAGAAAGGATGCTCAACTTGGTGCATACAACTGCATCCGTGCAAAGAGCAAATGATGCCATCTCAACCATGCCATCTACAGCTGGTGATGATAGAGGCCTCTCTCATAGGTATCCAGTTATATCAAGCACAACAAACTCAATTGCTTCAAAAGCTGGTGGCTGCACAAACTTTTACCTCACCTCTACTTGATGATAATAAAAAAGGGGAGAAAGAAGACTCACTTGTCCCAGTTAGTCAAGGAGGGTCAACAAGTGAGGGGGAGCAAGTGCTAAATGTTCAAGTCAGCAAAGTAATTATGCCAACAATTACCTACCCAAAGCCACCAGTATTGGACAATATTGACCTTATTCAACTAGCAGCTGCTAAGTTGAAGTCAATGGAACTCATCAATCAAAGTGAAGTAGAGGCTGTTGAAAAAGCAGTAAATGCTCTAGTGGCAAAAGCTTGGTGAAAATATCAAGGATTGGACAGATAGAGAAGCCAGACAAAATATTTCATCACTACTCACAAGTCAAGCAAATCTCTGTGAATGAAATGAGTCTAGGTAGCTTAGAAAAGGGACAAACTTCATGCATAAAGTCTCCAAAGGCCAAAATGGTTTTGAAGCCTAAAAGGAATTATCCAAAAAACATCAGACAAGAATCCTTTGGATCTCATGTTTGAGACTCCAAAACCAGATGAAAATAAGCTGTTGGCAAGGTCCATTGCATTCTTCAAGGATCCAACTGATTCAGTACTAAAGAGGAGAATTTCCAAAATCTACAGGAATGGTGAAGAGATTTGTGTGATGGCTAGACACCCTCAGTTTGCAGCAGCTAAGAAAGAAGAAAAAGTAAGAATCAAGCAAGAAAAGAAGCAGGCTGCTCTAGATGCTAAAAAGCTCAAACAGAAAAAGAAGCAAGATGCTATCTTGTCTAAACTTCAAGCTGTCAAAACTACAACTGAGATCTCAGAAAAACCACCTGTGATTACTGAAGCTCAAGATCAGAAAATGCATCAAGAACCTCAACAGAAAAGAAGATTCAGATACAAGCTCCATTCAAAAAGAAAATTGGACTTCAGTGATGAGGAAATGAAAGACTACATTCCCAAACAGTCTACAACCTCAACTCAGACATCCAAGCCCTCAGTGGTACATGAGGAATTCAAGGTGGATCCAACAAAGAACTTTCATGGTGAGCCTATAATTCCCAAGGATGAGCCAATAGACTGGGAGAGTTTGCTAATTCCTGAACTCAACTTACCTATCTTCAACAAGCCAAAGAAGACAAAGATAAGAGCAACCAAAAAGATCAAGCTTGTGAGTTTCAAATCCAAAGCCCTAACCAAAGCTAAACCAACTGTCAACAAGGGAGATCTTCTATACATCTGTGACATCAAAGAATTTTCAGAGATTAATCTCTACATGGATGAACGAGAAGAAGTAAGAGCAATTGATGCCTACGGAAATTTTCCTGAAAGATTGATGTTCAAGTACAAGGCAGGGAGAAAAATCACATGGCCTCTTCACATGATTCTTGAAGAAAGCTGCTCTGTACTAATAAAAATTTACTCATCCTTCAAGAAAAACTTTGCATTTAATGTGACTGAAAGGAGATTAGTTCTAAAGAAGATTGAAGAGCTAAGGAATAATAAAGCCAAAGATGCACTCCCAAAGACTCTATCAATTCCCTTCAAAGGAAATATAGTGCATTTGAGGCCTTATTGGCTGATGGAATTCATGGATGACAAGGGTGTTAGAAGATTCTTCAGACTAGATGACCAATTGAGTATCTCTAGCAATGAGACTCTACTGGAAATGCAAGAAAAGCTGGATCTATCAGATGCTGAAGAACTTGAATTCCACTGATAACTCTAGAATCAAATAGAGGAAATAACAGAAAGCTTGGAAAGAAATCCAGAAAATCAAGGAAATAGAAATCATCTGCCCAGAATAGAGGAGAACCTTGACAATGATTATAAGAACTCTTTGTACACTTTACTTTGTTCAATTTCCAAATAAATATTGTAGCACTTGTCAATTTTATCTGCTTCATCTCAATCTATACATTTAGGGTGTTTTATTATCATCAAATTTCTCTTAATTTATGGCTACAATTCAAGTAGACATAAATTGTGGGAGATTGTTAGGAATATGTTGTGAACTTGATGATAAGATAAACAAAACACCTTAGTAGATTTAACTTAGTGAAATAGCAGCTCTCGATGGATGTCTCATTATAGTCTCGACGAATGATCTTTAAAGTCCTGACGGATGATAACTGAACATCCATCGAGAGTGTAGCTTATGTAACAATAAGTTTATAGCACATTTCTGCAAACAACAATGTGTTAGTTGAGTAGATTTTGTAGGAGTATTTAAGTCATGTTGACTACTAGTTTGATATACAGAATGTGGTGACTAATTATAAATATAAGATGTCTTGTAATTTTGTATAAATGAAATGGAGTCAAGTGACAGAAAAGGCTCCCGACGGATGGTTTACAAAGACTCTCGATGGATGATCAACAAAAGCTCCCAACGAATGTTCATCAATGTCCCGACGAATGATCTAATTCAAATAGCAGTTAATAATGACAACACAGTCACATGCATCGGGTTTTTGCAAATGGAATGTGCAGCCTAATTGCAGGTGTTAGAGAACAAAGAAGCATTACCATTTTCATGCAATTGTAAAGAGAGTCAAAGATACTGGAAAGAGTAGTGAAGCAGCATGATTTTAGACTAGATACATTTTGTTTTATTGTCTTGTCTTATTATCATGTAACTTGGTGATATATAAACTAAGAGTAGCTAGTAGAACAATTAACTAAGCAAACACAATTTTTAGAGAGATAGATGAGTATATATGAAGGAATACAAACAATAAAAAAATCAAAACATAAAAAATAAGAAAAAAGATACTGAATTCATATATGGGGTGGATGAGTAAATTGATTGTGAGAGATGATAAATCAGGAATGTATTGATTTCACGTACAAGCATTATCAATCAGTGGATTATCAAGTTTTAACAACATTATCATGTTTAAAAAAATTATAATTCAAAAAAATTCAAAATATTCAGTTGCTATGAATATGGAGTGGTTTAGGTATATAGATTGATATGTTAGGTTAGTTTCTATATAGGTTAAAGGGATTTAAATTTGAAAGATCCATGGATATGTGTAGAATAAAAAATTTTATGTGTAAAAAAATAAAATGGGTAATGAATCATGAGTCATGGGTAAATTACTGGGTAAAAGTTATATGGGAAATAGTAGCCTTTAAGATAATATAGATATAAAGTATTAGGCTCTTAGCAAGTTATCAAATTTTCAAGAGGTCAACTCCAACAATACTCCTTAAATTTACTATCTCTTTATATTTTATTCATATTGAACATAAAAATGAGACAAAAGTGGGGTAAGAGTTGGAGTGTATAGATATTTTATTAATAAACTGAAGCTAAGAGCCATAATCTACCCTCTATTTATATTTTATTCATATTTGAACATAAAAATGAGACAGAAGTGGGATACAAGTTGGAGTGAATGAATATTTTATTAATAAATAGAAGTTAAGAGCAAGTCCAACAGCCCCCTAATTCAATCATTAAATATAATATAAATATGAGCTCTTAGTAACTTAAGACATGACTACTTAAATTATGGATTTCTTGAAATTTATAACTTATGACTCAACGTTGAAAATTATAATATAAGTGATATGAACATTACATGTAACACCCTCCAAACCCGGGATATAAGTCTGGGGGTTACTAGCTAATTAACAAACATGTACAATCTTATATAACAATTAAACAGATATATCTACAACCCTTTTATACTAACCAGGATCTTTATAGGTTAAAGTATGAAAAACAAGAACCACACTCTAACTTTATTACAAGCCCAATTTAAATTCTCACAAAATCTCTTTATTATAAACCATTGTCTAACAGGTTTTTAAACTACATTTATTCTTTATTCCATACACACACAACTATCTACACTACACCTGCTCAGGTAACTCAAAGCTTTCCTCTTGAATTGGGATCAACACCTTTGATATTAGAGGATCCTGCTACTTGACTGAAAATAATAAGGCGAATAACAACAAAAAGGGGATGAGCTATGAGTTGCTCAACAAGTCCACAATATACAAACAATAATATAATAAACTAAATGAACCGGTAATTTGGTTACATCTACAAAGATATAACCTCGTAGAACAAGGGTAAAGGCCATGATTGGCGAGTATCAATAAACTAAACTGGACACAAGTTCACATCTATATCCTGCTGAACATCCAGGATACATTGCAGATCCATACCTCAATGTATAGATCAATTCGGGTACCCAGGCTCTACGTCCCATGTTAGGGCTAAACACGCGCTAATAATTCACGCGAGTATACGCGATCGCAAGTAATATAGAATTATTTCTAATTCGTTCCCGCAGAGACCAGTTTAGGTTAAATTTTTGATTTATGCACTTATGCAACAATGATTTGGCTATTATTCAATGCTAAAATGAATAACAAATTGGGTTTTGATTATAACTATGATTAACTATTGAGAATTATACTAGAGAACATAAACTAAGAGATTAAAGAGAATTGAATAATATATGACACAAACATGGGATTCTAACTTCATTAAATACTTCATTCAATAGCCTTATTGATCTTAACCTTAGCATGCATGTAATGGTAATGACACTAATTAGATAACGCGAAACTGCTAAACACCAACTTTTGTTGCACGAATAACATACTATCAGACATCCACAAAAGAGATAGAAGCTGAATAAACACAAATTATATTGAGACCCTATATGTCTATAAAATTTGACAACATAATGGTTTAATGCACAAGTTATCTATCATGATTACAAAGGGAAAGTAAGATGGTTAAAATTACCTACGAATTATGCATAATAATAACACATGAACCTATGATAGCATGGCAAGTTCTAAATCCTTAAATTTACTGTCGCTTCATTAAAGATTAACACGTTATCTTATAAGTTCGCGACGCTCATAAGACGAATAAGCACAACCAATACTAGGTTATCATACAATCACCACACACTAAGATATCGAAACAAATTAACTAATGAAATCCATAAATAAATCCACTAGAACCCCATGATAATGATTAGCCCATAATCGGACTCATCATCAACGTGGGTTCCGATGAAAGCATGGTATATTAAATGTAGTTTTTATACTGAATAAATAATAAACCAGGTACGAAACAAGAGTATAGGTTCACGAATAAGAAAACTAGCATCCAAAGTTACAACTTAGAAAAAAGAATCACAAGTATAAACCAGATCTTCTTTGCCTTCATCGGATTGTGCTAAACGGTCTTCTTACGCCTTCTCCTTGAGCTCTAGTACGTCTCCTTATAAAAAATGACCTTCATTTATATATATATAGCAGCCCATGCATAGTAGAAGTCCTCCAATCAAAAGCCCACAAGAATCAGGATTGTAATATCCCGACCTGGCGCGGGCGCGTGCTTGATCAGCACGAGCGCGCTGTGTCTCTGTTCCTCGGGCGCGGGCGCGCGCTATGACAGCGCGGGCACGCCGACCTTCTTAAAAAAACTCCTTTTCTTCTTTTCTTGCTGCAATGAGTTGGTCTTCACAAGCTTTATTCCTTGGACACCATCCTAACACCGTATTAGCATCAAATCAATGCTAATTCACCTAAATTCTGGAGTAATGCCTGAAATGCAAAAACACTAGAAAAACACATTAAAATACCAACAACTTGAGTACAAAAACACCTATTCAAAGATTAGTAGAACATTATAAAGTGTCATAAATACCACTGAACATACCCCCAAACTTGAATCGATGATTGTCCTCAAGCATAAACAGACTCAAAGAACAAGAAATAAAAATGCATGAGTGCAACTAAATGAATGCAACGATCCCCATAGACTAACTAAGCCAATCAACAAGCAACATCTCAACAAATGCAGTTATTCGCAGAAAGATCAATAAAACCTTAAAAATCAACTTACAAACCAAAGACGTGCGTGTGTGCAAATGCTTACAGATATACTATCGTAACTAGATCAATAATCATGACTCACTACTCATCAAAGCAATCGCAAGGTTATAAATAAAATAAAATCTAGACTCAAAATAACTTATAACACTTCAATTCTTATATTGGAGTTTTATATGGATTCATGCTTTTATTCACAACAAAATAACATAAGTAAGCTTATTTGACCGTGCAATGAGTGAGGTCCACAAAAGACTTATACAATAGTACACATATAGCGAGCGTTAGATTAGCGGATCCCAGACTGTAAAAGCCTTAGGTCACTAGGAACAAAGTCCCCTAAGAACTTAATAACTCGAGTAGTAAAGAGCCCACTCGTGATCAATTATACATAACACTTATTTTTTTTTTCTTTTATTCTTCTTTTTTCTCTTTCTTTTTCTCTTTTGTTTTTTCACAAATTTCTGAACGAGTGCATTTCATTCCATCTCGTTCCACCCTAGACTACTCATATAAATATGAGCCGGCTACTAGCCATTTGACAACTAGCCACAATAATTAGCAATATAATCCAATTTTCTCCAATTTTTTAAAAATCCATGTTATTCTATCATTAAAAGAATATCCTAAATTTTAATTATAAATAAGCGATTCAACTTCGATAAAAAAATAAACCATGACCATGATCAAGCACTCAAGCAACCGATAAGACTTAGTGAAATACAATGTTAGGTCACACACACACTGTAGAGGGGGTGAATACACTGTATAGTACACTCAAATCGAACTTTAAGATCTTAAGTAACAGAAAACAAACTTTATTGAAACAATAAACTCTGTTACAGTATGGAACTGTTACCTCTCAGTGATGAACAAATATCACGAGAGCTGCTAGGGTTATAAAGAATAATAACGTCGATCATGATAACACTTATAGTGTAAACCCTATGCCTGTGTTTATATACTACACAGTTACAAGATAATCACTAATTGATATGGAATATAATTCTGCTTCCTAAAATATATCAATCAGATATCTTTTCTTCCAAGTATTCCATTCTTCACGGAATTCCTTCTTCATGCATATCTCTTCTTATGTTTATCTCGATCTTCTTTCCTTTAATCAGCTACTGTCCTTATCTGATTGTCCTTCAGCACTTAAGTTCTGATATCTATCTTCTGATGATTATCTCCTGATAATATAAGTACTGATATCCTTAAGTCCTGACTTTCAGTATAAGTACTGATCAACAGTTAAGTACTGATTTATCCTGTTCACGTAAGATCTGAAAACTAAACATAAAACATATTAGCCATGACATTATCAAATATATCTAACAATCTCCCCCAACTTGTAAATTAACAAAATATACAAGTTTAACAGATATTTGATGATGTCAAAAACATTAAGTACAAATGCATGAGAAATAGACTAGATAACTACAACTTACAGTCCTTAAAGTTTTTACCAATTTCAACTTCTGATAACAACTTCAATCTGTATAAATATCATAATTTAAGCAGTTGTAGATCTTCGACTTGGCTTCTTCATTTTCTGATCTCTCTGATGTCAGGAGTTGTTCTGAGATAGTTCTTCAACAAACATTTCTTAGCATATCTTAGTTCATCAATCATTCTCCTTTTAACACCTTTAAGCTCTGCACTATCTTCACCAGTTTGAAAGATTGCAGCTCTGAGATCATTAATCTTTGCTTTTCTTAACTCCTGATCTAGTCTTATGACATAAGCTTTGTCAGATTCAAGATTGAATTCAAGTCCCTTAATACCAAGATACGTTCTGATCTGTGCAGTATTAGGCTTCATATCAACAATATCACCATTATGATCTCTGTACTTTGGAACATATATGCTGTCAGACTTAACAGAATAAAGACTTTTCTGTCTCTGAATCTATTCTTTTAAGTAGTTTGCAGCAGTCTCTGTTATTCTGTCATCCACTTGAAGTAAGAAAAGTACATGCTCCAATTCTTCAAAATACTTCAAAGGAATGGCATTCTGTCTTATATAATAAACCCTACCATCTGTCATGAAATACAACATGATGTATTCTTTCAAGTAGGTATGGTAAACCATCTGTACAGATTTCAGTTGATTCAATCTCTCAGGAGTTGCTCCAATACCTGGTTCACTCAAGGAAGTTGGATCATTGGTAGTGTTGTTTACTCTTCTTTCATCAGCACTTCCCAATCCAGTTTTATCTCTAGCTTCCTTTCCAGTAACTACTCTTGCTTCAAAACCACTTGCAGTAGTCTTCAAAGATTGATTCTGTTTTGCTTTAGTGAATCCTAGTAGGAGTGTTTTAGATCTATTTTCTGATATCAAGTTAACTTGAGCACTGTCAGAGGTTACTTGCTTCTTCTGAATATCAGAACTTACAATTTCTTGACTCTGAACAACTTGAGCCATGTCAGAGGTTGTTTTAAGAACTTTTCTTGTAGTCAGAGCAAGATCATCTTTTCCATCAATAATTTCTTCTTCCTCCGGAGGTACATAAGGCTTGATAGTTCACCAACCTTTTCTTTACCCTTGGATCTTGGATCTATCTGTGGTTGTGATCTAGCCAAAGTTGCTTCAGTATGTATCCTTTGTTTGATCACAATGCCTTTAGGTTTTGGAAGTAACTTTTTACCAGAAGCTTCAGATTTAGATGTGACTTTCTCTGATTTAAGTCTGGCTTCTTCTTCCTTTAAACTTTCCAAGTCCATCCCTGGATTTTCTTGAAGAAATAACTGTCTTGACATTTCCTCATCAAGATCTAGAAGTTCATCAGAACTTATCCTTTTAATAGCAGCAGAACTTATTCTTTTCCCAGTATCAGAACTTGTTCTGTGACTAGCTTGTCTTGATGTAAACCTTCTACCTTGACTATGACCACTACCCATTCCAGAGGTTCCTTGGTCATCTTTTCCACCATCCTTTCCTTGCAGTGTCTTGTTGGTTTTGCATTTGGACTTAATTACCTTCTCCCCCTTTTTGGCATCAGCAGGTAATAAAAGAGAGATAAGTAGTTCCACTGAGGTCTGGATTTCAGTAAGATGCGATTGCTGAGAAGCTTGATTTGTCAGAATTTGATCAATCTGAGCTTGTTGTTTCTCTTGAGTTTTCTCAATATAAGCAACCCTGTCAATGGTAGGTTGGAAGAACTTTTTCTTATTAATTTTCCAAACTTGTTCCTGTTTGATAAAGTTCTCCTGAATCTTGTGTAGCTCTACATGAGTATTGGAATGAAGACCTTGTAGATGTTTAGTACTCAATGCAGTGACTCTAAGCTGGGTTTTAAAATCATCAGAATTTAACATTTCATCAGCTTTAGTCAAGTGCTCAGCAAGATGTAAAGCATTTGGAACACATGAAACTGAGTTCCATTCCTTAGTCCACTCCTGACCTGCAGGAGTTTCACTCCAAGGTACTGGTACATCCCTGATAACAAACTCCTTGACCAGTTCAGACTTAGGAAGAGTCGGTGGAGGAGTATGTCCCGAAGGACCTGCTTCATCAGCATCTACAGTTGTAACAGCTTCACCAGTATCTCCAACATTTGCAGCATCAGAACTTAAAGAATCAGTATCTTCTGATAAGACAACAGTGTGAGTAGCAATGGAGGCTTCAGCATCCTCTAATTGCTGATCTGATACTAAGTTCTGATCAACAGCCATATCCTGATGCTCACCTAAAATCTGATCATCAGCATCTTGATGCAAAGAAGGTGTTGTTGATAACTCTGGAGTTTGAACAGCATCAATAACAGGTGTTGTAGAAGTATTATTTGCTGTTGGAGCTTCTAAGAAAGGTATTTCAGGCACAACCAGGTTCTGAATATCAATTTCAGCACTTGTGCCTGGATCAACAAGAGACACAGACGGTGAGTTAGCCTTGTCAGATACAACTTCCTGAGATGGAGTTGATGGAGAAGAAGTGACTGGAGCAAATTCCTTGCCTTGTGAGATCAGAGATTCCTGATCCCCTTCCTTAGCTGCTTCCTCCTCATCATCTGAAACTGGCCTTTGTGCCCTCTGTTTCTTGTACTTCCTTGTTGATTTGGATTCCCTGGGAGTTTCAGGAACTATCATACGTCTAAGCCTCTTGAGAAGCCTAGAACCCCCAATTGCAGAATCCTTCTGAGAAGTTGCTTTCTCAGCTTCAACAGAACATAATTTCTTAACTCGAAAAAGGAATGCCTATCTTAGTAAATACTCATACAAGTTCTGAGTTATGGACGTCAGTACTTAATCATCAGAACGTGTAATTTAGAACTTGTCCTCAGAATTTGTGCAATAATGACACATTGACTGTTTTATCTAAAATAACATAGACCACCAAAGAAATTTTCATCATTTAGATGGAGTGATTAGTGTGTGCATTAAGCTAAAAACAGACAAAGAGTAAAGTCTGATTCACTGCAGTACATCTTAGAAATAAGGCATAACTAAAATTTTGCTAAAGATCTGTCATTGTCCTGAAACCGACTGAAGAATGAGTTTATGCTTGAGTCCACCTCAACTATTTTGTGCTAATTTTATGCATCTTTTGAAATTCTATTTTACAGTGGCTTCTCAGTGTAAGTGAGTCACGACTGTTTATCAGAATTTATGCTATTTTCAGAGTATTTCTCCAGTAATCATATAGTGTGAAAAGTCACCAAGAAAATATTTTGCTTTTCTGATGCATATTTACTTAATACCAGCAATGCACTTGGGTCGTCCCTTCCACATTTTTACTCTAGATCTCAAAGGAGTACCTGATTTTAATCTTTGATCTTTTTGCTTTTGCTTTTGATAAGAGAGGTCTATCAGCACTTAGTACATTCAGCAATTTTATTAGTATCAGAACTTAACAGATGAGTAGCATTATTCTAATTTGTGACTTAGTAATAAGATATACAAAGTGAACTTAACTAAGCTCAGTTATCAGAATTTGCTAGTGTCATAAGATTTCCACTGAAATAATTACTTCTTCCATGGAATCATTTGTTTATTGAAGACTACTAGGTCAGTATCTAGCACAGTTATCCTCATAGGATTGAATAGGTACTAGAACAGACATATCACTTACCAGAGTTTAGAAACATATGTCAGACAACAATCAGTACTTAAAGACATTTATCAATTAAGCATAGAATACATAATGAGATGAATTCTGTAAATACTGAGCATAAAGTCTGATAATACAGAACAAGTCTAAGCAGATTTAGAGAAGGAACCTGAAACCATTCCAAGTTCATTTACCAATCTTGTAAAAGTAGCTTCACATAATGGTTTTGTGAAGATATCTGCCAACTGTTGATCTGTGGGAACAAAATGCAATTCCACTGTACCTTCATCCACATGTTCCCTGATGAAGTGGTACCTGATGCTGATGTGCTTTGTCATTGAGTGTTGAACTGGATTACCTGTCATAGCAATAGCACTTTGATTATCACAATAAATAGGGATTTTGAAATATGTTAACCCATAATCCAGTAACTGATTCTTCATCCAAAGAATCTGTGCACAACAGCTTCCTGCAGCAATATACTCTGCTTCTGCAGTTGATGTGGAAATTGACTTTTGTTTCTTGCTGTACCAAGAAACCAATCTGCCTCCAAGAAATTGGCAGCTTCCACTTGTGCTTTTCCTGTCAATTTTGCAAAACCTGCAAAATCTGCATCTGAGTAACCTATTAGTTTAAAATCTGATTCTTTAGGATACCATAATCCCAGAGCAGCTGTTCTTTTAAGATACTTAAAGATTCTTTTTACAGCTGTTAAGTGAGGTTCTCTTGGATCTGCTTGAAATCTTGCACAAAGACAGGTAGCATACATGATATCAGGTCTACTAGCAGTTAGATAGAGTAGAGAGCCAATCATACCTCTGTAGTCAGTAATATCTACTGATTTACCGGTATCCTTATCCAGTTTTGTTGCAGTGGCCATTGGAGTGGATGCACTTGAACAATCTTGCATTCCAAATTTCTTTAGCAAGTTTCTGGTGTACTTGGTTTGACAAATAAAAGTGCCTTCCTCATTCTGCTTGACTTGAAGGCCCAAAAAATAGCTAAGTTCCCCCATCATACTCATCTGATATCTTAACTGTATAAGTTTGGCAAACTTCTTGCAAAGTTTGTCATTTGTAGATCCAAAAATAATATCATCAACATAAATCTGGACCAGAAGTAAGTCATTTCCATGGTGGAGATAGAACAGTGTTTTGTCTATTGTCCCTCTGTTGAATCCACTTTCCAGAAGAAACTGAGCTAAAGTCTCATACCATGCTCTAGGAGCTTGCTTAAGTCCATAAAGTGCTTTGTCAAGTCTGTAGACATAATCTGGATGTTTGGTATCTACAAAACCTGGAGGTTGTTCAACATATACCTCTTCCTCCAATTCTCCATTGAGAAAAGCACTTTTCACATCCATTTGAAAGACAGTAAACTTTTTGTGAGCAGCATAAGCCAAAAATATCCTTATGGCTTCTAACCTAGCAACTGGTGCAAATGTTTCATCATAATCAATTCCCTCCTATTGAGAATATCCTTTTGCAACCAGCCTTGCCTTATTCCTTGTAATTATGCCATCACTGTCAGTTTTGTTTCTGAATACCCACTTTGTACCAACAACAGATCTATTCTTTGGTCTTGGTACTAGGGTCCAGACTTTGTTTCTTTCAAATTCATTCAACTCTTCCTGCATTGCTTGCACCCAATCAGCATCTTGAAGAGCTTCTTCCACTTTCTTTGGCTCAGTCTGAGAGAGAAAAGAATTGTAAAGACACTCATTTGAAGTACCTGTTCTAGTTCTGACACCTGCATCAGGATTTCCAATTATCAAATCAGGTGTATGTGATTTTGTCCACTTCCTTGTAGATGGAAGGTTTTCTCTAGAACTGGATGCTCCCCCATGATCCATGCTATCTCCATTTTCTGATGTTCCCCCTGAAACTATGCTTTCTGAGTTGGATTCTTCAGTATTTAGATTTTCAGTACTATCAGAACTTGGCTTATCAGAACTTGACGAATCAGAACTTGAAGAGCCAGATGCATGTTCGAATGTTCCTTAAGATGTGGTAGGATTTTGAGTATGCTCCCCCTGCATAGGAGCATCTTCATTTAACGTAGTCACTACAGTTTCAATAACATCAGAGTTTAATCCATCAGAGTTTGCAGTATCAGGACTTAGACTGTCAGGATTTTCAGTATCAAAATATGAGTCTTCATTTTCAAATCTCAGCTGATCATGGTCAATGAAATCTTTAAGACCAGTGATCTTCTTGTCATCAAAAGAGATATTGATAGATTCCATGACCACTTTTGTTCTCAAATTATAGACTCTGAAGGCTTTTGTGGAAAGTGGATATCCAACAAAGATTCCTTCATCAGCTTTTAGATTAAACTTTGATAGCTGTTCAGGATGAGTCTTGAGAACAAAACACTTGCATCCAAATACATGAAAATATTTCAGATTTGGCTTCTTTTTCTTCACCATCTCATATGGTGTTTTTCCATGCTTGTTAATGAGTGTTGCATTTTGAGTAAAACAAGCAGTCTGCACAGCTTCAGCCCAGAAATAGGTTGGAAGCTTTGCTTCTTCAAGCATTGTACGTGCAGCTTCAACGAGAGTTCTATTCTTCCTTTCAACAACTCCATTTTGCTGTGGAGTTCCAGGAGCAGAAAATTCCTGCTTTATTCCATGGCTTTTGCAGAACTCTTCCATTATCAAATTCTTGAATTCAGTGCCATTATCACTCCTTAAAATTTTCACAGAATCTGTGACCATTTTATCCAGCTGTTTGACATGATCAATCAAGATAGATGCAGTTTCACTTTTTGTGTGCAAGAAATACACCCATGTGTATCTGGTGAACTCATCCACTATGACCAACGCATACTTCTTCTTTGCAATAGACATGACATTTACTGGACCAAATAGATCAACATGTATAAGATGATAAGGCTCAAGAATTGATGATTCAGTCTTGCTCTTGAATGAAGATTTTCTTTGTTTGGCTTTCTGACATGAATCACAAAGACCATCAGGAGCAAATACTGTGTTTGGCAATCCTCTCACAAGATCTTTCTTGACCAGTTCATTTAAATTGTTGAAATTTAAATGAGAAAGTTTCTAATGCCAATTCCAGCTTTCTTCAATTGATGCTCTACTTAACAGACAGATTGCAGAGCCATCAGTACTTGTTGAAAGCTTAGCTTCATATATGTTACCACGTCTGTATCCTTTCAGAACAACTTTGCCTTTAGATTTACTCACAACTTCACAGTGTTCTTCAAAGAAACCAACATGATAACCTCTGTCACAGATTTGACTTATACTCAGTAGGTTGTGTTTAAGTCCTGAGACCAGAGCTACTTCTTTAATGATGACATTCCCAAGATAGATATTGCCATATCCCAATGTTTTTCCAATGTTGCCATCTCCATAAGAAACACTTGGGCCAGCTTTCTCCACAAAGTCTGATAGCAGGGCCTTATTTCCAGTCATATGACCTGAACATCCACTGTCCAGAACTAGAATATTTTTCCTGTTGCCCTGCAATCATAAAGACCACTAATTATTAGTTTTAAGGACCCAGACTTGCTTGGATCCTTTGGCCTTATTAAGTTTATTAACATTTGCAGCGGATTTAGCATCAGAGTTTATGTTAACATTTTTCTTATCAGAATTTACATTATCAGACTTTGAATCAGAATTTACACTAGAAGGAACAATGGAAACTTTCTTCAAAGAAGGTTTTATTTGATAATAATCATAGTACAAACTATGATATTCCTTACAAGTATAAATGGAATGCCATAAACTACCACAATGAAAACAAGGATTTTGTGGTTTGTATCTAACTGACTGACTCTTAACTCCTGATTTTGAAGGTAAGGAGTTAATATTCTTATTTTTCCTGCAAAAAGAAGCCAGATGGTTAGAACTTCCACAGTTATGACATGTTTTCCTGGGAGCATCAGGAACAGGTTTATAATCATTGCTTTTATTCACACCTTCCTTTCCATTCCTATTTTTCCTAGGTGATTTTACCTTGTTTGCATTCTTGACATCTTTCAGCTTATGCTTAAGCTGCTTCTTTGTCATTAAGTCTATGTTTACTTCAGCTGTCTTTTCCTGTTTTAGTTTGTCAGAAGTTAATTCCTCTTTAACTTCTGATTTCTCATTATCAGACTTTACAGTTACAAACTTAACAGGTTTTAACTTTGGCTTTTGCTTAACAACAGGCTTAATTTCTTCAGTTCCTTTGTCATTCTTATTCTCTCCATAACCTAAGCCCTCTTTCCAATTTTCACTACTTAGCAAATTTTGAGTTATTCTGCCAGAGTTAGTCCCAGTCCTGATTATCTCTCTTTCCTTTTCTAACTCAGTGTT